>NW_010316932.1:0-27405 GCF_000700745.2 Antrostomus carolinensis | reverse complement strand
CCTACAGTCTGTATTCTAAACTCCTCACAGTTAAGTAGCAGAGGGTTTTTAAAATACAGTAGTATCAGTCCCAAAAATTCCAAATTTGAACACAGAGAGGTGTAAAAGTTGAATCTTACTAGACCTGAACTTTGTTGTAGGTCGCTCTTTATGATGAACTGTACCAAAACTTGGAATACAAAGACTTCCAGAATTTTGACCTCCAAATTCATGCCTCCAGTGCAATGTACCTGTTTGTGAATATTTCTCTTCTCACCTTCTATTATAGCCGAGCATATTTCCAATACGGAATGGCAAAAAGACCACAAAATGTTAGAGATGTGTTTTGTCTGAGATTACTTCCTGTGCTAAATGCAGGAGCACGGTCTGACTGGCTGACTAGATAACTGAAATATGCAGGTATCTATGACTTCCATTAAGAAGATTAGACATTCCAGACTTACAGCTCTGTGTATTTTGCCAGAACAAATGCCATCTTCTGCTAAACTCTTCCTCAGAGAGGAAAATCTGGCCACTTCTAGTTAGTATGAGCCAAGCGATCAGCATGCCAGGTCTGCAGCTGAAAATCTGGAATTATCTTAGAACTGCAGTAGGAATATTTAAGGATGAGTGATTATAAGAGAGGACTCATGGGACTGGCAGTGTTTAGCAGGATTTTGGCCAAGCTAAACACCAAGTACAAAATGCTCTTCAGTCATTGCAGCTTAATCCCAGACCCTCTCCTGTCTACACATATCTAACACAGTTAAAGACCTAAGAAAATATATGTGCAGACAAAACAAAACTTTACATCCAGTTCAGGGGGATTTTTTTTTTATTTTTTTCCAGGTGGAGTGTAGAAAAGAGGAACAAGAAGCAGCTTCATGAATGGCTCCAAGAAAAGAGACACTGGTCATCAGCAGCTGTATTTCTAAAACAGTGGCTTTCAGTCTGTGGTCCATAAAGTGCCACAACTCCATGAACTTTTTCTGGAAATGCAAAGTTAACAGGACAATTCTCAAGAAGGAGAAATTTTATATGCTACCCTCTTCAGCTTCACTGGAAAAAAGATTTAAACTCCAGTATCTGATCTGGCCATCTTCTATAGACACAAGAATGTTAAAACAAGGATAAAGTAAACATAAAACTTGTCTAGCTGTTACTCAGTCTGAAAAAGAAAATGGGTACTATTGGTTAAGAAAAATAGCCAAAAAAGATAAGCCAAACTGTTTAGTCACTTTAGAGAGAAGCATGGGAGCAGCTCTTTAGGGTTGTACTGTAATTACAGCTGCTATTTGGAAAAGAAAATACAGCTATGGTCTTATCTATGGGGGTTTTTGCCCCTTTTCATACAGCCCAAAGTTTAAGCTAATTTCTTTAAGGAGCAGATCATACAATTTCTGCCATTCATGCCACGGTGATCTCTAACTTAGACTACTAGGACGGTAATTCTGATAGAGCTAAATTGTAGGCATATTTGATTTCTAAGGCTAGTGCAGAATCCAGGAGGTCATTTGTTACTTGGCAAGCCTTTCAATTAGTGCACTGCATAAGCAACCTTGGACCTGTATTGACTCTTTAAAAGTTCAAAGATACTACTTCAGGCATCCACTTTACCCTATAATTCCACTGAAACACTGGAAGAAAGACTCTCTCACTTGCCATACTTCTACAGGTATGATCAGACACTGTCTGGTGTGGTGATAGATTCATGGGGAAAGGATGGATGTAGCAGAGCACTTTGCATGAAGCTACCTGACATTTAGAGATATTTTTTTTTTCCTTCAGACTAAAATTATTCTAATTTTCGTGCCTATAGGACATGCTGTTTACCTGAACTGAAAATGAATCAGTTATTCATGCCTTTATTTTAGGTAATAATAGATGCAGGGTTAAGATTTATGTTATTTGAAAACTGATTTTTGAGTTATTATGGAAATCAATAGTCATCAGTAATCTGTGTTTTTAGGACAGAAACTGTGGATGCTCAGTACTGTATCAAGAAAATAAGAGCCTTTCTGTATCAGGAAAATGAGAGAAAACATGATTACAGCCTTGCTTAACATAAGGTTTACAAATTAATGTTTGTAATTATTTTGAACCTAAAAGGCTCACTCTTCTCCACTCTCTCTTCTCCATATGCAGAAGTACTCAGCAGACATTAAATATTTTAAGTCCTTAGCTACCAGAAAGTACTATTAATATCTGGAAGTACCTTTACAAAGGAAAAGTTTAACATTTTACAGATTGGATAGACTGGGACAGTAATCAGATACTCAAGGTTGTGAAGAAGACTCATTAAATTAGTCAGAAATAGAATTCTCAGCTTTTTCCAGGCCATTTTCCTGGATCATGACAGGCAAATGAGAGAGCAAACTCTTAAAACAAAGAATATATACACAACAGCACCTAACTTTTATATATATATTGCAGCCTAAATGTGTCTTCAGCACTGACCAAGGAGCCTTTATCCTAAAGTTGAGAATGTAAAATGGCAAGAAATTTGAGCTGACCATTAGGAAGTAGTATGGAACCTCGTGCTTACTACCCAAAGGGAACTGAAAGTGGGACAGTCAGGAAAGTTACCACAATTTCACATGACCAACTATGCTCTAACTGGTAGCCTCTGTGGCAAACATGAGATGAAACATTTAAACTTCAATGCAAAAAAGAATATTTTTCTCAGTTTGCTTCACAGTTGTAACAGATGAAAGAGATGAGTTACCAGACCCCATCTGACATGCATTTACTCATCAAGCCACAGGCACGCACCAGTGGATGTAAGCTCTTAAAACACCTGCCCTTCAACCAACATTACTATCAAAGAGTTAGACATAAGCCTCAATTTCACAAACAGATGGTGGTAACCATTAAACCCCTTCATAGCCTGCAGCTTGCTGGTCAGGAAAGGCACCAGAGAGTGGGAAAACAAAGACAAACAAAACTCATTCTCTTAAGGGTACACAACAACGAAAGCTATAGGGCAGAAGGGGGAAAAGTCTCTCTCATTCCTTCCCACCGAATGCAGGCCACTGTGGGTGATTTGTTAAATATCTTCTGGGCCTGAGATATGGAGAAAATGGGGTGAAATAAAATTACTGTATAAGCTGATTCATAAGAGATGGACCTACATTTCTGACTTATAAATGTCTCGTATAAAACATTCCAATAACACTTTTAAAACAACTGTAGAACAAACATTCAGATCAAATGTAGACCTACCCTTAAATTAAATTATTTTGAAAGTGGAAAATACAAAGAAAATATTGAGTAAAACATTTCAGGCAAATTGAATTTTTTTTTCTGTTTTTTTACTCTGACAGTAGGCCAGGATATTAATTATTGTGATAAGGTTTCATTTAGTCTGTATAAGAGGAATGCACACTGTGTGGGATGCTTTCCTTCTCCTGTGGACCTGTGTAATGGACTTTGTGAGTCACCATATGGTTGTCCCATGGGAGGTGTAGCAGAGCATGATCACTCTCATTGAGAGAGCAAAATTTTTTGAATGTAGGATGACCACACGCCTTTCTTCATGTGGTACTTTTCTGTGCAGTGAAATAGCAGCTGACGCACTTCATCCCTCCCTCTTTTGTTTGCTGCTTTTGGCTGATAGTCCACAGCCAGTGAAGAGCCAGATGACTCCTGACTTCAATGCTTTCATGTCTACCAGCTTCATGGTTGGTTCCCACTACTTCTGACACTGCTAGGTTTCAAAGGGGGGACAAGCTGGACACACCCAAATCCTTTCAGTCACTGCTAATTCACATCAGCCAAATGCACATGGAATTTAAAGCTATGGAGGTGGAGGTTAAGGCTTAGGCTGAGTGCCGCCAGGCCAATTTGTGTTCTAGACATGTGATGTCTGTGTACATTTAGAGTCCATTTCTGTAAATGACGCTCACACTCCTAATACTGTACACAGAGAGGTGCAGGTGTTTGGAGAGTTCCCAGGCCTCAGCATATTTATTTTTCAAAGACAGGCAGAGAGGCTTACTTACAGGGCTCCTAGTTTCCTTTGGCTGACTTCACCTAATGGATGGGTTTGGTCCCTTGGAGCACAGTTCTGTGGAGAGTTGTGAGGTGATGTGGATGTATTTCTTAAAAAAAAAAAAAAAAAAAAACAACAACAAAAAAAAAAAACCATCCCTGAGCAAAATAGTTTATCCTGTAGATTCCTATCATCTAAATTAAATGTTAATGCATTTACAAACAGCTAGTACCTCCAAGAGCCATGGGGACAGTGAGGCCTAGTTTCCTAGGAAGCCATGTTTTGGAGATAAATTCACATTCCCAGGTGTCTAGTACACATGTAGTTCACTTCTACCATTGAGGTAATTAGTAAAGGCTCTCTTGGCAGAACTTAACAGTTCTGATAGCTCTACTTCTTTGACTGTTGGCTCAAAAGTTGACAACAGAGAATAAACCAAGAAAAAACAAGCGAGAAGTCTGTATGAGTCCTATTTCCCTAAGAAACCAGACTTTTTTTGTACTCTGTCATATACAGATACATTGATAAAGCATAAATTGAGACAGATATTTTTTTTCTGCCCATTAGGACATTTTTTGCTCCTAAAAATTCTACTCCCACTGACTATCATATTAAGCAGAAAATCCAACAGACAGCTGAAGAGCTTTTCTGTTGACAGTCTCAACAAATCTGGTATATTTATACAACATATTTTGGTTCTAAGTAATTTTTATTAATGAAAATGAATGATTGTAAACCACCTATAGTTTGGGATTGATTATAATTGGATTTTGAAAATAAATAAGTGATGCAAAGGGTAGAACTAGATCTGTTTTACCAATCCATGCAGTTGTTCATGCTTGTATAGTTTGAGTCAAGTACATACTAACAGTCAGGAATTTACTTGTACATATTTAGTTATTTTCGGTGCCAGCTAAAAAACACATTATGATAACAATTTACATAGGTTGATAAATTTCATTCCTTTGCATAGGGATTTTTTTTTTTTTTAAGTTTCCTGGAGAACATTCTTCACAAATGTAGACATCATTACTATTCATTCATGAGGTAGCATGTAAGCTCACACTTAAAACCAACAGTAAGGAATGCTTCTGCTGCAATACATATACAAAAACTAGACAACTGTTAATCTCACAATTCAGTTTGCTACTCAGCACTCTTTGGTTTTGCACACAATTTTCATGAATAAAACTACTCAACCAGACTGATTAGAAAACCAAATTATTTTCCACCCACATGATGTGGGGGAAAAAGATATAAAATGGCGAAGATTTCAGCAGTAGTACTGGCTCACTTCTAATATTTTTCTTTTTTTTTTTTTCATTTTCTTTTATTTTTCTTCTACTTTTGGACCAATTTAACGTTTATTTGTGCCAGACATAAATCTTAGGAAGATATATTGGTGGATCATAACCCTCCAACCCCAAGGCAAGATTCCTATTCATAATACATCTTTCATAACATACCATGATCTTTCTGCCTGAATAACAGACTGAAAAAAACATGACTGAAGCATATTATGAAAATGTTTTCTGTCCAAGAAGCTTGTCAGAGAGGACTGTAAAAAGATAAGACACATAAATTTTAAGTCTCCTAAAACAACGTACTAATTCTAGTAGATATAATTCAGTGCTAAGGTAGCCTCCAATAAAATGTAT
The DNA here is from genome assembly GCF_000700745.2 of Antrostomus carolinensis. NCBI lineage: Eukaryota > Metazoa > Chordata > Aves > Caprimulgiformes > Caprimulgidae > Antrostomus > Antrostomus carolinensis. The sequence continues at coordinate 21,777 of NW_010316932.1, read as the reverse complement.
CCATTTAGAAAATTATTTGTTTCAAGCAAAACTTTTGAAGTAAAGTGTCAGAAAGCCTTTGAGAGGTTCCTGTTTCATATAACATTTTGATAGTTTTCTTTTTTTTCTTAGTTGTCCGTAAATACTAACGCTGAAATATCAAAATTTTCCAAGGATGAGTAATTTCAGGTTCCAGTCTTTTCTTGGAATTGTATAAAATTACTTATGATGTTCCATTTCCTTCCCAAAACTGTTGATTCCCCATCTCACCAGTACCTGTGTCATCAAATATGTAGGGTTGGATCTGATAATGTGTGGATCACTCTTAGTCTACTAAAAGCTCAGTAACGGAAATCAGACATTTAAAACTACATGTGCATTGCTCTATAGATCAGGGTGTGAAGAGAACTGAACAACTTGTAAACTTCCTAGGGCAAGGTCATCTTTTTGTATAGCAAAGAAATGCACCCTTTAGGGCAATACTAGAAGTGACAGTCATATGTACACACTTCCCATTTTGTATGTAAAAAATTCCTTTTGTGCCAAAAAAAAATTTAGGGCTTGGTATCTAATATAGAAAATATAAAAAAACAGATAAGACTTGGCTTAATTTAAGGGTTTTTTGGGAGATTAGGGAAATCTGCTTTTAAACCCAATGAAAAAAACTTTGTAAATGAACGATTTTTGTGGTGAGCTTTCTGTTTTGTTTCTATGTGTTTTTATGTATGTCTTTAGTATAAATCTGTAATGGCCAATGAAACTAACAACAGATATGTTTTGATTCTACTAAATCTTTTTAACAAAATTAGACAGCTTTAAAATCATTCAGTATTAAAAGTAAAACCTTGTGGTATTTTTTTTGTAATTGTTTTGCTGTGTCTCTATTATTCACTGGGTATAACTCTCACTGAGTGTAGTAAAATCAGGATTGATATGTAAGATGGTATTTTGAAAATAAAATGAAACAATTTATACACAACACAAATATATATATGTATACACAATTATAAAGTTTACATAAGTTTGTATACAAGTATATAACCAAGCAAATGTTCACAAAGTTTACAAATTTCTTCTTTATAGATGCACTATGTCCACATGAAAGGGTTAAAAATTAGAATTTTGAATTTGCAATGTGTGTTGAGTGCATCGTACCTATACATAACATCTGCCCAAGTCTTTGCAGATGTTACTTAGCTTTGCCAAGGAGTTTCAACACTTTTGATGAGGTCTTGAACTCAAGTTTGGCTGATTCAGTGTAATCTACATTTCTTCTCCAATGTAGAAGGGAAACTAAATGAGCTACAATTGCTCTGTTCAGCTGATTACCCTACATCCATTTTGTGCATTTTGGAATTACCCATGATCAAAAGTTATGCTCTGAACACCAAAGAGGGGCTCAAGAGAAGTTTTTCAAAAGCAACTATGAGTAAACAGAGATAAGTACCCACATATAATACCAGTTTAGTCTCACACAGGATAAATACATTAAAAGGACCCAGATTAACAGGAAGAAACTTTAATCTTTTTATCTTATCTATGTTACCAAAATCTATTCCTTGACAAGGAACTATTTCAGTGCCTTGCAAATATAAATGTCTAAAGAAAATCACTACTCCTTTGAGTAATTGTTAGCACTTCTTATTTACCTTCAGTTTTTCTTCTTACACTTTGTAATCTGATACAGTAAAGGAGAATTTGCAAGAATTTATGTAGCTAAATAAAAATATAGTCAAGTCAAAGAACAGAAAACAAGAAAAGACCAATTCACTACTATTTCCCAATGATGATTTTTAGCCCACTGAAAAGATAAGATAGCGTTCGTCAGCTGCTAGTAATGGACATTTTCACTCCCTTGAGTTTGTTACCCACCCACGCTGTTCCCATTTCAGCAAAAATAACAGTATGGTACTAGTAATGTTTTCTGTCTTTACATATCTTGGAACAGTAAATTCTGTATGGGAAAAAATTCCTCTTGTGCCACTAAGCTTCCCAAAGAATGCAGTTTTCCAGACCATTAATTTCCACTTACCTGTTTTCATATTTGCTTTAGCATAGAACAAGCGCTTGTGAGGGGAACTTGTGACTTCTCTGAAAACTGCGCAGCAATTATCATCTTTTTACAAATAATCCTCCCAAGCTGTGATAAAATGAGGACTTTGGAACAGTCAGATGGGTGTAATGACATACCTGTAAAAACCTAAGTCTTTCAGGGTCAGTTACATTTGTGAATATATACTGTATGAATATATGCAAAGGGAATCCTAAACACAAGCATGCACCATTGATGGGATTTAAGTTTCTAATGAGATTTACTTTTGTCTCCTACTTCCTAACATAGGATGACTTCAACACAAAGACTTTCAGTGCTCTGCTTTCAGTGGCAGTGGGGCCTTTATCTTCTCTCAGAAAGTGAATTGGTTCCTAAATTTTAATCTAGTTTATTGTCACTGATGCTCCAAATGCTGCAAGTTACTGTATTATTTCAAAGCAGAAAATAGCATTTACCCTTCAAAATTATGTTTCAGAGGGAGCAAAATGTGACAATTCAAGAGAAAAGCTGGTGTTAGATACTCCTAGATACCAGTTACTTCAAGAATAGGAGCAATATGTCTTTTCCATGGTATTTCTGCATGACTTCCATTGACCTATTTTCCACTTCCATCTTAGACAGCTGTAATTTCAAAGCCATCAGACTAAATAACAAAAAATTGCATGAAGCCAAGAAAGTCACACTGGGGAGGACAGCTTACTTTTACATAGATTAGTAGGATTGCCTTTTTGAACTTTCTGTCCTTTAACAACAGGGATCCTAAAACTGTTGTCACAGCTGCACTTAAAAATGCTAGTGATTACTGTAAATTATTGCATCATTTCTTATGGTAATTTTCAAACTTTTGGCACATTACAGGGCTGAAACACAGTCAGTAAATGGAAAGGACCAGGATGAGGAAAACAATTTCAATGACAAAAGAACAGCTCCAGAGCACATGAAAATAAAAAGAGCTGAAGGTGCCTATTATTTATCGTTAACTAGGTATAATTCTCCCACTTAAAAGACTTCAATGAGAAACCACTACGAAAGTTTCTCTCTTCCAATCTAGGACTAAGAATAACATGGTTATGATTGAACTGTAGATGAATGTCAAAAGTAATAAAAAGAAATCCGTGAAAACTATATAATAAATAAACTTTTAGCAAAACATCCAGAGGCAGAAATGCTTTAACAGAACTGTTTACAATTCCATGGAAAGATGAATAAACTGACAAGAATTTGAAAGAATTTTATAATTCAGAAGGATTTTAAAAAAGATAAACATGTTGGAAAATATATTTGTAATTACTAATTCACAGTAACATAATAATAAGGTATGTATCTCAAGGAGTTTTATAAATTATTTGAGAAACAGGTTCAGCACACGACACCTTATGGATAGGAGAGAAAATCTAGTGGATATAGTATACACTACAGGATAATTTTACCATATTTGTAACCATAACTCTAATTTAGAATTCCAAGAGGGTGGACTGTCAGCTGAATAACAAGTACTGCTGTATTTTATTAACTCATATAATGGTCACAATGATGATTTGTCAGCATTTGTGTGTTCATTTTCTGTTTACTATAATTATTTGGTAGTCCTTTGGGTTGTCAAATGTTATCCTGAGTTGGCTGGACATGCAGGATGAGATTCATCTCACATCACTTTGACGTCTAAATGTTAGGCTTCTTGTCTAAGCTCTTTCATGGTACAATTTTCCTTGAACATAGCTAAAAATGGAATTCCAGAGAAACAAGCAATTCATGCTTCCTGCTGGAGCCATGCATGCAATGTATCACCTTCTTTAAATTATCTAATTTCTTCACAGGCTGCAGAGGTGACCTAGACAATTAGTTTAAATTAGATACTTATTTTTTCAGATGGCTGAAGTTAGGTGCAATGAATCTCACTCTGTAGATACAGTGTACAGTTTTATAATCTAAGGAGAAAAACAGTCTGTCTGTTTAAAATTGGTTTTGTCTTCTCTCAGTGTGTGTGGTTGGTTGTATTAATATGAAACATGAACAGCCAGCGCCTTTTTAATTCATTCAGGAAGTCCATTCACGTTCAATGTGTTATTTAAATTTTAGTTGTAGGCATCTGTTCTCCATGTCACTGCCCTTAATAGACATGGCTGTTCCAGCAAGCTAACAATGTTCAGGACATAGGACTAAACACCAGCATGTGGTCATCCCTAATATTGACTGGATATTCCCTGAAAGGCTTTTGGCCTTGCCCAGTTAGCAATGTTCCAGCAGTCTCTGTGCACATTTCAGTAGAAGTCTGGTCCGTGGACTGTTCCCTACAGGCAATTTGGATGCAGAAGCACTGGTTTTGGGGGAATGGTTGAAGTAAAACAGCTTAGCTTAGGCTGTGGGGTAACCCAGCCTCCACGTGGGCAGAGAAGGTTGCTTTAGGGCCAGAGAATAACTCCTTGCTATGAACATATAGGTGTTGCCACAAGGGCTATGCACATGTAATTTAAGTGAATAGAGCTGCCTTTAAATGCCCGATTAAGTAGTCTTGAAATCAGAGAGACCTACATATTAATTTACAGTGTCTGTGTCATTATATATTAGCATATTACTGCTTATACCTTCAAAACTTATGCATTTAAAGAAAACCATTTTTCCACTTGAAGAGGCCGCTACATAATATGTGTGTAGCTGAGGCAGAGGAGGTTAAAAAAGCCAAAAATTGTTGGCTGAACTACATACCTGGAGCATGAGGAATAGATCTTGTAATACACTGCTTAATTATAAACTTGTTCTTACGTCCCTTGAAAGGTAAAGAGACTTGAGCATATGCTTAAATACTTTACTGAATAACCCTGAGGCTTGGGAGTATTTCCACTGATTTCGATGGGAATATTCGGAGGTCATAGAGCTAAGCCTGTGGGTAAACTTTTCAGATTGAGTCTTTAATAGGGTTACTCTTATGAGTAAATGCTACTCAGTTTGAGCTAGGTTTGCAAAGGAACAAAGTAGGCAATGTACCAAGTCAACATCTCGGTAACAACTATTTTCCTTGTACTGATTTTCAATCTTTCACAGTCTGTCTTTGCTTGCATGAAGTCACTATATATAAGCAACACACAAATATGAAATATACATAGGATTTAAAGCAACTAAATAAGTTATTTTCTAATTCACTGCATAAGTGTTAAATACATAGCCTGCTAAATACCAGCTTAAAATTCCACTTTGAAAACTTTCCTTTTCACTTTTTCTGTAAGAACTCCAGTTTCCTAGCAAATCCCTCTAAGCTGATGAAACCCCTACATACAAAAAGCTAGAAATGGAAGCAGTGTTCAAAGTTTCCAGGTTCAAAGGTTGCCTTGTTCAAAAAGTAAACCCAGAGATTTCACAAAAAATATCCCTGAGCTGACTAATCTGAATATTATATAATATTATTCCTCCCCAAGGAAAGTTACAAAAATTCTTATGCAGGCTGATTTCAAAGCATATTTGCCAAGTAAAAAAAAAAGTATTTCCCCATGCATCCTCATCATTGCTCAGTGATAAACACCACATTTGAAAAGCAGGTGATGTTCTATTAGGGGTCAATATCTTTAAAAGCAAAACAGAGAAATTACCCTTTCTGTAGGCTAGAGAGTAGTGACTTTCAAGTACTTGACATGAAAGCAGCAAAGCCTTTCCTTCAAATTTCATCTACCAATAGACAAAAATGTGCATCGGCAGAATCAAAATCTTTCATATGTATTTGTCAAACAAATGATGAATACAGATTATGAAACTAAATCTGCCATGTTTATGGAAAATTTGAATATCAAGATGGCAAGCTGTCTCTGAGTGAGGAGCAAGAGGATGTTTAGAGTCTAGGAAACAAGACCAATAAAAAAAGATCAAACAAAATGGGGCTATTTAATTCAAAGGAGAGAGAGTGAATAGAATTATTATAACAGTCTCCAAGTACATAGAAGGCTATTGCAAAGGGGAAGACTGTTTACCTGAACTACAGGACATAGGAAAAGAAGATGAAAACTTAATTTTTAGGAAGGAGGATTCAAGTTACATAATGGGAAAACCTCTGGTGGGGCAGTTATCAAAGCACCGCATTTGATATCCCGGTCACAGACACTCTAGCATAGGAAGTGGTTAGAATCATAGAATCATAGAATTATTTTTGTTGGAAAAGACCTTTAAGGTCATTGAGTTCAACCATAAACCTAACACTGCCAAGTCCACCACTAAACTATGTCCTTAAGCATTATGTCTACATGACTCTTAAATACCTCCAGGGATGGGGACTCAACCACTTCCCTGGACAGCCTGTTGCAATGCTTGACAACCCTTTTGGTGAAGAAATTTTTCTTAATAATCAGGAATTACTTGAATGTTTTATTCTTTCTTGGGACTAGGAGGTGAACTACACATCCTTTTATAGTCCTTACTGGACCTAATTATCAATGCCTCTGAAAGCGTGGTTTGGCTAACAGTACACTTATGTACACAGATTTTAGTCTTGCTTCCTAGTTTTGAGTGGAAAAGGAGGCTTTTTCTGAGATTCATGTCTGCTCATTACTTAAAAATCCACGGTCATCTCATTCACCTATTAATTAATTTCTACATATGCTTTACATTTGACTCTATAACATCTGATTATCCTAGTCCCCCTTCTGTTGAATCTGTATGGAACTCAGTCTATAGAAAAATACTGAGGAAGAGGATATTTAATTATAATGACTTTCAGAACCAAATTTTCCCCCTATGTCTGCTTAAACACTGTAAGCATCACGCATTCCTGAGCTAATAGAAATACCCAGCAGTGTTTGCGTAAGCAAAGAATGAGGCACAATAAAGGCATCACAGTAAGAAACTGTTAAGCTGCTCTCCCACAGGTATTTGGGATTGCTTTGCATTAATTCAAACTAAAAACAAATACATATACTAAATATTTGAAGCATCGTTTTGCCTGTGTCACTTTTGCAGATGCTTATGTGGAACATAGAAGTAGTCACTTATTTTGTTTTTCCCTAATTTTATGAAAGGTAGGATATTTGTTGTACTGTTTGTGGAAATAGCTTCTAACTTTATAGTATTAGCTATCAGAACAAGCATTTGTAATATTTACTTCAATACTTAAGATTTTTTTGAGGGTTTTTTTTATTTTTTTTCAAATTGCATAGCTTGTTTCTTCCAAAAGCAGAGCTGTGTCTAACCATTTTTTCACTTATTCTAAAAAACATATTACTCAGTAGGACCAATAACACCACAAAAAATTTAAACAGCTTCCGTGAAATTACAAGACCTCAGTCTATAATTCATAAATTCCTTTGATAACTAAGGCTACCAAAATATTCATATGTTGCATATATTCATATATTCAAGATTGACAACTGATTGCTTATTCTGTAACATAATTCATGGTTAATTGGCTCTGTTAAGAAATCAGGCTTGGCCGCTTGCCCCGTTAAACCTTCTATTGTCCACTATGTAGATTATTCAATTTATTCAGAGTTCATTCAGTTCCTTCCATGTTATTCTCTCCTGAACACAAAGAAAACACACAACCATCCACCCGCACTCACACATATATTATTGCAAATTATGATATTATACTACCCAGTCATAGTTTATGCTAGTATATTTTATAAGTATGCATAATACCAGTCTACAGCACTGGTATCATTTTTCTTAGCAATATTATGTTGAGGATATTCCTATTCAGATTTTCTCATGCTTAATACTAAAACACATTCCTATCTATATTCTTGAGTAGAACTGTGCAAAGGGTGAAAACTCCCTACTGATGCCAATATTTTGAAATTTGACATCTTTCCATTTTGAAACAAACCATTTTCTTTTCTTTTCTTTTCTTTTCTTTTCTTTTCTTTTCTTTTCTTTTCTTCTCTTCTCTTCTCTTCTCTTCTCTTCTCTTCTCTTCTCTTTTCAAAAGAAGTTTCTAGAGGGAAATCTATTTCTGAACTCAGCAAAACATTCCATTTTTATAAAATCAACACATTTCATATACATTGTTGTTTCTTAACATAATATATCTTTAAAGAAATTAAAATTGTTGCGAAATGTAAAAGCACACAGTCATGGTTTGTTTGAGTTTTTTCCAATTTAAAAAAATCAGGTCAATTTGATCAAACACATATGATCTGGTGAAACTGTAGTTTCCAGTGGAAAACTGCTGCCAGCAAAGTCTTTCTGACTAGCTGTATGTTTTACCTTTATGCTGATTCTCTGAGTGAATACCAATGGAAAAGTGGATGAAGATCTCTTCATACAGGCAGAACCAGTCTCACAGGTCCTGGTCCTCATGGGGGACTTCAACCACCCCTATTTCTGCTGGAGGGAAAACTTAGAAGAATATAAGCAACCCAGGAAGTTCCTGAAATGCATTAATGTTAGCTTCCTCCAGGTGACTGAGAAGCCAAAAGGAGACTTGCTCTTCTGGACCTCATACTACAAGGGTAGTATGAGCAACAAGGGGCTCATTTGAGGACATGAACTTGAAAGGCAGCCGCAGCTGCAGTGACCATGAGATGATGGAGTTCAAGATCCTCAGGGCAGGAAGGTGAGTAATGAGCAATCCTACAGTCCTTGACTTCATGAGAGCAGACTTTATTCTCTTCAAAGATCTGCTTAGAAGAGGCCTGTGGGATAAGGTCCTGCAGGGCAAGCAGAAAGCTCATTAGTGTTCAAGGATCTCCTCCTTGAAAGACAGTTCTATCTCAACGTATATGAAGTTAGGCAAAAATGCCAGGAAGCCTATGTAGATGAGCAAAGGACTCCTGGCAGCACATAGACATAAAACAGAAGTGTACAGAGAGTGGAAGCAAGGACAGGTAACCTGAGAGGAAAACAGAAACAATGTCTCAGCATCCAGAAACCATGTTGGAAAGCTAAAGCATGAAACAAATTTAATTTGGACAGTGATATCAAGGACAACAAGAAGAGCTTCTATAGGACATAGGAAACAAGGAAGATTAGGGAAAATGTGAGCCCATTGCTCAACAAGACGAGGGACCTGGTGGCACAGGACATAGAAAAGGCTGAAGCACTCAATGACTTCTTTGCCTCAGTCTTTACTAGCAAGACCAACCTTCGGGAATTCCAAGTCCCAGACACCAGGAGGAAAGGTTGGAGAGAGGAAGGTGTACAATTGGTGGAAGAGGATCAGGTCAGGGAACACTTAAGCAAACCAGACACACATAAGACCATGGTCTCTGATGGGATGCACCTATCTGGTGCTGAGTGCTGAAGAATCTGGAAAATGTCATTGCAAGAACACTCCTGATAATCTTTGATCAATCATATCAACTGGAAGAAGTGCCAAAAGACTGGAGGAAAACAAATATCCACCCCTGTCTTCAAGAAGGGCAAGAAGGAGGGCCCAGGAAACTACAAGATGGTCACCTTCACCTCAGTCCTGGGAAAGTGATGGAGCAGCTAATCCTAGGTACCATTTTCAGGCACATGAAGGACAAGAAAATCTTCAGGAGTAATCAGCATGTCTGTACCAAAGGAAAGCCATGCTTGACCAACATGTTAAACTGCTACTATGAAATGACCTGCCTGGTTGACAAAGGGAGATCAGTAGACATTGTCTACTTGGACTTCAGTAAGGCCTTTGACACTGTCTCCCATAAGATCCTCATAGACCAGCTGTTGATGTACAGGCTGGATAAGCAGACTGTATTGAAAATGTCTGAATGACTGTGCCCTGACAGTCATGATCAGTAGCAAGAAGTCTAGTTAGAGGCCAATCACTAGCGGTATATCCTAGGGATCAATATTGGGTCCAGTCCTGTTCAACATTTTCATTAGTGATTTGGATAATGGGGAAAAGCGTACTTCAGCAAGTTTGCGGATGACACCAAACTGGGAGGAGTAGGTGATGTGTCAGAGGGTCACGCAGTCATCCAGAGAAATGGGCTGACGGGAACCTCATGAAGTTCAACAAGGCCAAATGCAAGGTCCTTTTTTAGTTTTACTCAACAGACAACTTTGAAACTGAAATAAAAACTATTGTGAGGTATGAAATAAGAATAGAGATTGTTCACTATCAAATAATTTTAGCTAAAAAAACTTGAAGGTTGACTGAAGATATGAGATGTAGTAGAGTTCAAATCATGAGCAAGTGTGAATAAATCTAAATTCCATGAAAAGAAATAAAATTGTAAGTCAGTTACTTTAAAAGCCATGCAAATAAATGCTTTGAAACAGAGAAATTAGAAAACATCTTGACTTTAAAAAACTCATCTTTCTCTTTTGTTTATCCATACTTGATCCATATTTCCTCTCCAGGAATAAATAGTCTACACAATGAAATGTTTAACAGAAATGTAGAAATCATTCCTGTCTTATATTCCTATTCGATTCCTTAGCGTGCTTCACATATTTATTTAAACCTATAGGTTATTATTGAGGAAAATGCAGCTTTTCAGTGTAGATGCATTACATTTTTAAGTGTCCTTTTCTTTCTGCTTGGAATTATCAGGATAAAACTATTTTGACTATTCTTTCTGTATAATCTATTTTCTAAGAATATCCTTTATTTTCCTTAGTTTTACACTACTGATTTCTAGAACTCCCCAATTTTATAGAAATATTTATTTAAAAAAAAATAAAATAGGTATAATCTTCTTCTATAGAATCATTCAAAATGTAAATAAATAGCCTCTCAAGTAAGTTTTATCTTTTTTGGACTTTTGAAATCTCTTTTTCTTTTTTTCTATCAGAATATTTTTCAACCTCTGCAAGATACATTGTGTATTACAAATAACAGGCCATTGATACACACTGTATAAAATATTTGAATTTTTTTTAATTCCAAAAGCATCTGCAGTGCCAGATGATTTTGCTTTTTCAGACATGACTATCTCACTGATACTGTGCCACCTGTACAAGGGAGTTATTGTAATACTGCTGGCCAGCCACCTAATGCTTTGTTGTCTCAATCACTAGACAAGTCATGAAAGTTCACAACCCTAAGAGGAAAAATAAATTTGCCTAGAGAAATGTGGATATCTCGCAGAATGTTTCTGGCCACCAATATTTTTGTTGGACTGGTAATTATTCAGTTTCCTTTTAATGAAGGTCAAATTTTGTTATTAAAGTTTGATGTTTTCTATAAGAAAATATTTTACAACTTTTAAGTAGATTTAAAATCAAAATAATAGTAGAGAAGAAAACCATTTACTTTATAAGATAGTTTAAACCTCTGATGACCTCTACATTCCTTTTTGCTGCTAATCAAAACTGCATTGTAGTCTTTCTCCTTTTACCAGTGAGAAATCTCTTCTAAAATGTAAATTCCTCATGAAGTTGATTTTCTTGTAAAAAACCCCAAATGAATACCTACAAGCCACAACTGTTCACTATTGAAGATAAGCTCCTGGAGATACTCCTGTATATTTTGAGCAAATAACTTCCCATTTTGACAAAGGGGACATTCTCCCTTCTCCCCATACTGTAATTGTTCTCATTCAGTACCATTGGCAAGAAGGTCCAGAGGAGGGCAAAAAAGGTTGCTGAGGGAAAAAGGAAGCCCAGAAATTTTATAAATACCCTTTGCATTATAGTAACAAATACTTCTAGGAAGTGATTCTTATAGCGCATGACTCTCAGTAATAAGTGCTATATGTATTTTCCAAGATACACTGTCAAATAAAAGACTATAAAAGCTTAAAGCTAGGTAGGATCTATATAAGTTACCTCTATAAACATATCTAGATGTGTTTCCCTCCTGTGTGATCAGCAATGTTATCCCCTCCAACACTTCTGCCTGGTCTTTGGGTAACAGCAGATTCTCCTGGAATTTCCTGGATCTCTCATAGAATTAATTAAGTAAGTAAGTAAAAGAATAAGAAAGTATAGTTAAATCCTTCCAAGAACATATGAATAAAAAACATTTAATATATCTCTTAACATTCAGCAAAATCTCAAGCAAAATTTTTAGTCTTTCTCAGAAATAAATTAGAAAGGTTGTATTAGTAACAAATTGTGAATCAGTTAATAATTTTTAGCCAGGTACTCTGAACTTGTGCACAGAAAGAAACCATGCAGAAAAAAGATTTAAGTAATGTTTTCAGAAATGTACACTTTTCAATAACATTAAGATGCAGTTTTCTTGTGAAAAAAGTTACTTAATTCCTGACATGTATTAAAAGCAGTCTGATAGAATGTGAAAAATATTGTTAGTACTTTATATCGTTGGAGGTATTAACAATAAGTTATCAGTAAACTGTTTCACACTTTAATATGAAGAGCTTTCTCAGGACTTTCCCTGAGTTGGGATCCATATTTTGTGAAGATCCATAAGAAGTGTTTTCAACTGATTTCATATGAGACTCCTCAGAAATGAGCCCAATCACATATAGAATACATGTGACTGTAACTTTATTTGTATCCCCAGCTAAGCCACACTTCTCTTTTAACCTGTGGAGCTCAAAGAAGAGCTGATGCTGGGCCATTTGCATCAGTGCAATCAAACTGCTTATTGAAAACACTTGTTTCCAAAACTGTACTTTCCTGAAGCACAGCAAGTACACCTTACTTATTCTTCCTCCCTCTCCCCGCCCTCAGAAACATTCACTTCTGGGATGTGAACCTTTTCCAAAGTGGCATAGGATAAGCAAAATATATGGGGAAAATAGGTCAGTCTCTGTGCCTTTTTTCCTTTTACTGCAAACAGTATATGTATCCTTCTGCTTTCAAAAGGAGTTTGCTCTTTGTTGAGGGGGATATTTTTTATCTGACACACTCTGCGTGATGAAATTTCTTATTCTCTTCACTTCAGCCTTATCACGAATGAGTTTTTTGCTTGCTCAGCAAACCTTGTGCTGCAGGAGACTAGGTCTAACCCAGAAATCCATGTTACAGTTCCCTAAAGCTGCAATATAAAGTGCTGTGATGTTTATCACTATGGTAGCTATAGTAGCTATCAGCATTTAGGATTCACCTCTCAACCCTTCTCAGTGAAATGGGACACTTGAGCCTTTTGTCTGACTTGACTTTTTACCTTATAAGCTTTCCTCTGTAAGGACTACTTCTTCCTTTGTATATGGCAACCTGCCAGATTCAGCCCTAATGGAAATCCCATGGCTTACATTGTGGTTCAGCGGATGTTTCCCTTGGCAGCTATTCTGCTGTAAACAGTTCTCTCCACCCTTGCCCAGAGGTATTCCTGTTTACTCCATGCCATCCCCTCAGTTGTACTATACAGCTGTTCATGGGATTGCAAGATGAACCAAACCGGCGAACTGATTAAAAAGACCCAAGGGTAAAAATAGCCTCGTTTTTATTTTAAGACATTTTTGCTTAGACTGAGCTAACCAATATATGTGTTATCAATTAGCAAATCATGTTTGCCACATGAGACAGTACACATGTCTGACAGCACAAATAAGGAGATGATATAGAGACAAGTATAAGCATGGGGACAGGGGAGGTGGACAGGAACAGCTTAAACTAACTTTGCTGCTATGAGGAGAGTCTGTGGAACCAGGCTCTTGCTTCTGCTGTAGAAAAAAACAAATATAAAAATTTTCAAATCTTGCTTTTGAACACCATCCATTTTGTGACTGGTGAGAGTGAGGGCCTCTCTTTTTATAACTCTACTTACAGAACAAGTGTTTAATACATCAGCAGCTTGGCAGGATTCATTTTGTGGTTATCTTTCTTTGAGGGAACATCTGGCTACATCAACTGCTACCTAGTATAATGAAACATCAGACTTATCCAAATCATGTGAGTTTCAGATATGTGTCGTGAAAAGAGTCCAACACTTAGAGCTGTTTGGTTGGATTATTTTATCTTTTTCCCCCCTCTGTGCATATTTATTTCATTAGATTTATCTTTGTTCCATTTTCTTTCTCCTCATGATCATAGATTTTTAGAAGTTCCAGATGAAGTGTCATCAGATAATATTTAGAAAAAAGTCTTTTGATTTCTTAGCATTGGTTCTATATTTAACTTGTTACATATGTGGAATTGAAGTAGACACTAGCAAGAACTCTAGCAGGCAAACCTGTATTGCCAAGGAAATAGATACAACCATGACTGAATTCTGAATATTCTGAATCTCTCATTTCTATTACTTCTTGATCTCAGCTGAGGATTCTTGAGTTGGAAGAATCATCTGAAACAGACATATTTTATGTGGTGGCTCCATTTTATGCACTTAGAAGGAATCACATACAGAATGTGAATTATAATACACTGATCAGTGCCAACTATCTTAACATCAGCAAATGCAGTTTGTACAGTACAAACACCTATCTAATATTTGCAAATGACTTCTACTTTTACAATAGCTGAAAATGGATTCACAGTCTGGACTACACTGACCTTTGTGATTCAAACTTATTTCTAGACAAGAGAATGCAATAACCATAGAGCATTGTTTGCTCTACATCTTCTCCTTCAAAGAGGAATTTTTTTTTTTTTTAATTCCTGCTTCACACCAGCTGTCTGAAGTCCATTTTGCTTTTGTCTTCAGGTGCCTTGAACATATCCAAAGTTTCACAACTTTGTTATTTAAAAAATGGTTTCCTCTTCTCAAAGCTATGTTTGCATAACCGGTATATGAAAAAAAAAAATACAATCAAAGATGGGCCAAAAGAGTTGGTATTTATCTCCCTGCAAGAAAGAGAGGACAACTACCAACTGACTGCACATTCCAAAGTGCAGAAACCTGAGCAAGTGTGTCAGAAATCCAGCCTGGAAGAATGGGCAACTCCTGACAGAGCTAACACCCAAAAGGGAAGACTATAGAAGGTGGTCATACCCAGCAGAAATACAGAAGAATTGCTCAGGTATACAAGGATGGAATTAGGGAAGCCAAAACTCAGCTGGAGTTAAAGCTAGAGAGGAATATAAAGGGCAAAGAGGGGCTTCTGTAGGTACACTGGCAATCAAAAGAAAGTTAGAGAAAATATGGTCATTAGGATGTAAGACCTGATGACAAAAGACCTTGAAAAAGCCTGTTTTCACTGGTAAGACTTGCCCTCTGGCATGCTAATTCCCCAAGCCTACTAGCAGAATCTGTGAGAGTGAAGCAGTACCCCCAGGAGAGGAAGACACTGTAGAAATCTGTGGATCGAGACAGAATTTACTCAAGGATGATGCAGCATCAGGCTAATGTCATTACAAGGTATCACTCTATCATCTCTGAAAGGTAGTGGTGACCAAAGGAGTTTTCCGATGACTGGAAAAAAGGAAAATATCACACTTGTCTTAAAGAAAAGGAACAGAATCCAGGAAATGACAGGTTTCTCCATCTCATGGTCCTGAGAAGATTATGGGATAAATCCTCCTCAAACCCATTTTCAGGCACATGTAGAACAAGGTGACTAGAAACAGGCAGTAAATTGCATCTGACCAACCTAATTGCCTTCTACAATTCAATGACTAGCTCCATGGACAAGGGAATAGCAGTGGGTGTTGTATATCTTGACTTTAGCATGACCTTTGATGCATTCCATGGTATGCTTATAGACAAATTGGTGAGACACAGACTGAAAAAGTAGGTAATAAGGATAGCTGTTGTTTAATCATCCTACAGAATAAATTAGAAAATCATCTTTAGTAGGTAAGAGATTATTTTTAAATTGGTAATATAAAATGATGAAAATATTCAATATATAATAAGAAAGTACAAAGAAAGCTTTGTTTCCAGAAGAACATACAGATGCTCCCAAAGAATTTTAAGCATTCCTTTATGTTTAGATTAATCCTCTATAAATTAGCAGAGGTAGCCAAGCTTCCAAATGTAAAAAAATATTCAAGGAAGAGAAGAAAGAAAGCTGAATTTGAAAGAAAAATATTCCCAAGAGAAGAGAGGAGGAGCAGAAGAAATGTAGACTGCCCATTTTGCAAGTAGAGAAGACTATGTTCCCAATTACTGAGGTAAACCCAGTTTTTCATGTCATGTTCTTATATCTTGGACCCTTCTTTCTGCCTTTATTCCCATTTCATCAATTAATTCAACATGATTAACTTCAGCAGAATATTTGTCATGGGAAGTTTAGTTCTCCCTGCAGCCATTTCTCAAGGCAATACATTTCTGTAAGTAATCATATAACACCACCACAACTGGAGGTTATGATA
Source organism: Antrostomus carolinensis (assembly GCF_000700745.2). Taxonomy (NCBI): domain Eukaryota; kingdom Metazoa; phylum Chordata; class Aves; order Caprimulgiformes; family Caprimulgidae; genus Antrostomus; species Antrostomus carolinensis. The sequence continues at coordinate 5,672 of NW_010316932.1, read as the reverse complement.
GTATTTTAATGCATTTATTTCAGCCTCTCTCTATAACAACATGACTACAACTTCACTCCTTCGGGGCTGAGCATTTCTGGGGTTAATACTTGTTTTACTTGAATCACTGTAAGTGACCAAAGAGACTACAAAGGGATAAAATTAAAAATCACTTTTTCAGTTATAGTTCTACTTGGATGACTCTCTGCATCTCATTTCAGTTCTTTTAGGGTTGACAGAAAAGAGAGGAAATGAACAAATGAAAGAGGTCTGTATTGAAGACCAACACTTCTTTGATCCAGTGTTCTGCTTCAGCTGCTTTTTTTGAGCCCAGATCAGAAAGGTTACTGAAAGGTGACAGGATGCAAGACAGCATTCATTTCACAGCATTAACGAATACTGCTAAAGTAGACAGTATCCAATTTTTAAGACACACAATCATCTTCAAAATATAATAATGGATATTTCTCTCTTCCAACTACCACAGAAATACAGACGAAAAAGGAACAAAATTTCCAGAAGTTTCAGCATTATGAATAGCTTGGAAACATCCAGCTTTAGTTTACAATCTGAGATATATGGCTACAGTCCTGGGTTACCTTTCAAAAGAGGATACCAGGAGGAAGCCCTGGAAATCTATTTCAAGTCCTAGAAATTATACTTGAGGGAACAACTCCCATTTGGCAAAGACAGGGACTAGATGACCTAAAGGTGATTTCCATTTATGCTTAAATCTTTTAATAATAGATATATATTTAATAAATTATTATAACTTCTACAAATGTCCCAAAGTATATTAGCAGACCATTTAAGTTTAACCAAAAGACCCAGCTAGGCCTGACCTTGCAAAACCTTACATCAGAATTTGTTACTTATAGAAGCAGATCCTTGAACTTGGTGAGTTATACTCACAGCTCAGGAATGAGGTTCAGGGGAGAAACCATGAGATCGTAGCTAGCATCTTCTGTTCTCTCCTATCCTCATGACAGATATGAAGTAGAAGAGAATGAATCTTACTGGGGGCCCTGGTACACAGTCAAGTTACAAAGGCTAAGAAAAGGATTTGCAAACTGAGTGCTAATGTCTCCATCCAGTCACAGACTTATTCCATTTACGAATTCCCTCAACCTAGAGAGTGCTTCTAGTAGGACTGCTTTGTACTTCCTGTATGCACCAAGAGATGACTGAAGAAGAAAGGGGACATATTTTGAGACAAGGGGCTAAATCCTCTGTTTTTCCATAGCTATGCAAGCAATAAAACAAATGAAGCTATTCATGAGTCTCAGATTTTAGAAAATATTTTCAACAATGAACTTTGAAAGCTGCAAATCTGATTACTAACAAGCACAGTTGTTGTCAAAGAAGTCTGAGTAGTCATGATATTTGAAAAATTATTTAATTTATCAAAGCCATTTTGCTCTGAAAGTCAAAATGTGCTAAATCAGAAACCTATATGGCATGAAAATAAAAGAAAATAAATTTCTCTTAATGCCAGGGAACGTACAATGAACTACTAATGTGAAAATGCAATTAAATATTTAAACATTTTAGTGGCAGCTACTGGAGGAATATCTATTAAATTAAATTAATTTAAGCAATGTTATAGCACAAAATCTGAGACTTATGTGTGATATGATAACAGAGAGACATAACACTTACCCAGGATGGCCTAAATAGAGAAAAAGATGTATTAGGGTTCGATTTGTTCTGGGGTTTTTTAAATTCATCTTTTCTGAATGGCTTCTAAGTCAGTTACTACCTTTCCATGTGCAGATGAAACATTTTAGTAAAGAAAGTTTTGAATGAAGCTTGATAGCAATAGACCAACAGAAGCTGGAACTGCACAAAAATATAGTTTTGTCCTCCACAGAAAGACTGATACAGAACTTTTTTCCTTTTCATAGAAAAAAATACCCCCATCAGATAAAAGGGGCAGACAGTAAGAAAACTCTTTCATTTACAAAATTCAGTGAACTCTAATCTTGTTTTGGAGTCTGCCCTGCACAGTGGAGTCCTAGAAGGCAATATTTTTTTAATTAGTCAGCTCGCAGAAATGGGTGGTTCTCACGCTCCTAGAGTCATATGTCCATTTATTTCATTTGGTCTGCTTTCTGTACTCTCATATTTGTCTTGTGACTAAATCCCAGCAACTCCAGTAGGCTAGTAAGGGATATGACCACAAATCTCAGTTGTAGTTACTTGTGTTCCCATCTGAACTTTTAAACTGTTTATTCACTTGAGAAGGATTTGTGTATCTGCACATTATGCATTAGCTCCATGTGTTAATATTAATTAGAGTGCTATTATCACATAGCTTATTATCACATAGTGCTGGCTTTACCCAAAGAAAATGATCCTTGACCACATCTGCTTTTAGAGATTAGATATTTAGTCAACTGTTTCAAGCCCTCAGTGTCTACTTAGGGGTGAACCAAATCCTGCCCTCAATCCCTTGTAATTCTCCACAGCTAAAGATTTTGTCAAACATGGTATCAAAATCAGGGCTATTCACATGTCATTACTTAAGCAAGGGGATTCTTCACACCTAGGTTTAGGCAACTCACACCCTACTCTACTCCCTAGTGATTAGCTGTGCCAAATGAGGGAAGACAGTGTGTACCTGTGCTGCTAGAACATCAGCAGTAAAACTCAACATGTTCACTGGGACAGAGAACTAAAACTGGGACTTACAACTTTACTGGGACATCTGGCAATACTAAGTGATGAGATAGGCACAGGGTTAGTCAACATGTATAGCTTTTTAGTTTCTGTAAACCATATAGCTTAACTTACAGCACTCCCAGAGTTTTCCCAGCTTCAATATATGGTGTCCTCTGAAATGGTTTGTACTTTCTGACCCAAAAAGCTTCGGTCTATTGCCAAAAATTACAGTTAGCAACACCTGCAATTGAACTATTCCTGAAAAACACTTCTAATTTGTACTACAGAATGCCTAGGCATTGCTAACAGATTTGCCTGGAAAGTGTTTTCTCAATTCCCAAAACTTTATGAGCTTAGAGAAATGTTTCTAGACAAACCTGACAATTTTTAAAGTTTTTCACAGGCAGGAAAAAAAAGCTAAGCAAACAGAAAAAGAAAGCAAGAAACTGTCAAGTGATTGAACTCACAGGCTCGCAGTTAAGGCCGTTGCCTTATGTGTGAGAGATATTTGTCCCATTCCCAAGCCTCATGTAAATTTATTTCTGCAAAGCATTGCAATTCTAAGAACTGAAACTGGGAGAGCAAACAAGCAGCACTGACTCTGTTGTAGAAGACAGTGGTTAAGCTGATGGTATAAGTCCAAAGGATAAACAGTGAAAAAGAAACAATTATTTAATTATTAAAGAATCACAGAATTGCCTAGATTGCAAAAAAGGCCTTTAAGATCATTCCCTGATGATGGCAGGGGGGTTGGAACTAGATGATCTTTAAGGTCCCTTCCAATCCTAACCATTCTATGATTCTATGATATGATTATCATAACACTGACAAGTCCCCAACTAAACCATGTCCCTAAGCACTATGTCCACACAACTCTTAAATACCTCCAGGGATGGGGACTCCACTGCCCTGGGCAAACCCTTCCAATGCCTGATAACCCTTTCAGTAAAGAAATTCTTCTTCATATCCATCCTAAACTTCCCTTGGTATAACTTGAGGCCATTTCTTCTTCTCCTGCCACTTGTTACTTGGTTGAATAGACCAACCCCCACCTCCCTACACCCCCCTTTCAGGTAGCTGTAGAAATCAATAAGGTCTCCACTGAGTCTTCTTTTCTCCAGACTAAACAACCCCAGATTCCCTCAGCCCCTCCTCATAAGACTTGTGCTCCAGACCCTTCACCAATTTCGTTGTCCTTCTCTGGATACACTCCAACACCTCAATGTCTTTCTCGTAGTGAGGGGCCCAAAACTGAACACAGTACTCGAGGTGCAGCCTCACCAGTGCCGTGTACAGGTGTAATAGAACTTCCCTAGTGCTGCTGACCACACTATTTCTGCTACAGGCCAGGATCCCATTGGCCTTCTTGGCCACTCTTCTGACTCATGTTCAGTTAGCTATCAATCAAGACCCTCAGGTCCTTCTTTGCTGAGCAGCTCTCCAGCCACTCCTTAAACAGCTTTATCTAAAGGTCACACTTCAGATAATTAAAGATTCATATATATCCTGATTTCTAGAATCAATCCCACTCATTTACCCAAAACCAAGATAGGCTTAGCTGGACTCTGCCCTCTTTACTGCTTGAATTGAACCATGATATACAATTCCTCACCTCCAAGAGACCAAACTGTAGTTAGTTCTGGCCCAATCTAGAGGTAAAGGCAGCAGAAGGCATTTAATCTAAAATCCCATTAAATATTCAGTAAATTTGTTCAAATATTCAAACTATAAATTCTGTAATTTTTCTCTGGTTTATAACATACTGTGTGCGTACTTAGAGTATACTGTATGCATTTTTCTCAGCCTGAAGCATATTGTATGCATTTCATTTTACTTTTCATGTAGAAGTTGGAAACAGACTAAAACCCTTGGTATGTATGGCTGGAAAAAAGCATAAATTTTTGCATCAGACTTTTCCACTTACAGTGACATTTTTCACTTTTCCATGCTGCATAGGCTCTTCCTTGCCTCCTGTGTTCTTTCTGTCAATTCTGTTCGGGTTTTTTTGAGTCAGACAGAGTACTTTTTGATGGACAAATGAGGAATACTGAAGGTGTATATCTTTATGCAGTTGTTTGAATATTAAATAAAATAGTATTTTCCTATTTTTGACAGATATTATCCACTAGTTCATGTGAATCACACAGAAGTCCTCACCTCTACAGTTAAAAACATTTTGCCCAAAATTATTTCCAGGCACAGTGTAACTATATCATTGATGCCCTTGGTTTTTTAGATGTGCCAGAAATACGATAAGCATCTCACAACTACAGAAGGATTTTAAATTTAATAAATTTCCTAATATCACATACTGTATCAAACCATGTATCATTAATATGGCTCTGAAATGGAAGGTAAGAGTGAGAGAAAGGATAGGACAGGAAAAGGCAAGACAGGATAGGAGCCAATTTCTTAGCTCATTAACTCCTGACACAGTAAAAAATCAAAAGTCTTTAGTTTAATTTTAAGACCTAAGGAAATAAATATATTCTTGTTTAATTCCATTTCTCTTAAAAACATTATAAAATTGATAAAATAAAGTAAAGCAGTGTCAAAGTCTTCAGTCTTAGACTTCATAGGTGAACAATCACCATGTAAACCTGCAAAATTATCTGACTTTTGAGACTGACTGGGTAAGAAATCAGTAGTTTCCTATTAAACCATATGATCTTAATCTTTGAGACTATAAATATATCTTGTGAGACAGAAGAGAACACCCTTCTTTTTGGATATTTGGTAAATTTGTAGTTTAATGAAACGAGGAAAAGATGTGCTGTGAAACAACTCTGAGTTAACAAGTTGCAAGGCTGGCTTTGCTCTGGACATTCAGTGTTGTCTGTGGACCCTGTGTGTCAGTTTCTCAGACAGTACTTGAAGATTTGTCTGTGTATGAGCAACCAAATTCACGAAAGAACTAATGAAAAGCTCAAGCCGGCAGGAATATAGAGTTCTACATAACTGCCAAATAAAAAGTAAATTGAATAAAGTCCTTTACCAATGAGAGATAATAATAATAATAATAATAATAATAA
>NW_010316931.1:0-8058 GCF_000700745.2 Antrostomus carolinensis | reverse complement strand
ATCACCTTCCCAGGGATGGAGGTGAGACTGATCGTTCTGTAGTTACCCAGGTCCTCCTTCTTGCCCTTTTTGAAGACTGGAGTGACATTTGCTTTCCTCCAGTCCTCAGGCACCTCTCCTCTTTCCCACAACTTAGCAAAGATGATGGAGAGTGGTCTAGCAATGACTTCAGCCAGCTCCTTCAACACCCACGGGTGCATCCCATCTGGACCCATAGATTTATGGATGTCCAGATTGCTTAATTGGTCCCTAACCCAGTCCTCATCAACCAAGGCAAACTCCTCTATTGTCCTGACTTCCTCTGGGGCCTCAGGGGTACAGGGCTCCACAGGACAGCTTCTGGCAGAGTAGACAGAGACAAAGAGGGCATTCAGTAACTCTGCCTTCTCTGTAGTGATGCACATTGCCTTTTAAGAGTGGGCTCTGATTTGAAACTATGTCATTAGTGCTGAACGGCTGTCTGAGTGAACAGCAGCAGCAGCTTGAATGAGAGACTGAGGGTAGCCAGATTGGATATTGTACGATATATATTATTCAAATAGATGGAGGTGTGAGGCTAACATCTGCCTTACTCTTCTTTTGTGTGACAAAACATTTATGCACTCAGCTTTCTGCTATTTCAGGAATCACTCAAGTGCTTATTATAAGTGGTTTCACTAAGCTGGAATTTCTTTTCTCAGGTATTCACACAGCAGTCAGCTGCTGGTCTTGCACTGGAGGAAAAAAAAATCCCAGCTTTGATAGGAAGAGTCTGGTTTTCCCTAATTTTTGAGCCACAGAAGAAGAACATGGTGCAGGGTAAGCAGAGGCACTATAGCCTCTACTGAGATTTGTCATCATGTAATGTTCTGTAAGCTTGGATTTTTAGATGCTATTTCCTTGGTGGGTTTTTCTTTCCCTCCTATTTTTGCCTTTTCGACTGAGCATGAGAAGTGGAAAGAATCTTTTCCTGCTTTTCCACTTCAGGAGAACTAAAGAGCTGTGTTCAGACCAGACTGCATGATAAAGTAAAATCAGATTGTCTTTCCTATTTGTGCTTTCAGAGACTCCAGGCTTTCTGTACCAGGGATGTGAAGTTCTCCCTGTTGAGAATTGTCAGTAATCAGGCCTTCTGGCAAGCTCTGCTCTGTATTCCACGGGTCTTTCTTCCTTCTCTGCAAGGTACAGGAACATCACTGCTTACCCAATATACTGGATTTTCCATGACTGTGTGCTTGATACAAGGTTTGTTGCATTGCTATTTTTTACACATAAAGCTGCCTTACAAAAACAAACAAACACAAAAACAAAACAAACAAACAACAAGAAACAAAAAACAAACCCCAAATCCTCCCCCCCAAAAAACCCCAAACCCCAAAACCCCCCAAAAAACCCTATGAGGAAAGTTCAGTAGATGGAAGAGCAAACAGAGGTTAAATGCTCTAGTCATACTGATGCAGTGACACAAGAGCAAAAGATGGTGTCAAGGCTGGGGTTTGAGTGCTGACTTTTGGTAGTGTCTCAACTACCAGCATATGCTCTTTTTCTTCTATTTGGAAAGAAACCTACTTCATCTAGCCAGGATTGAATCCAGAATGACTTGTTTCTACAGCGTTTTTTTGTACTCCAGTACCCCAATTGTACCTCGTGGTGCAAAAAAGGAGAAACAGAAAGGAAAAGGAGGTCTGTGAACATCACTGGTGTGCACCTGTCCCCTATATGAGAAATCTATTTGGGTTTCCTTCCCAATGAAAACCAAGACACAGAAGATTTGTGTGGATGTTGTGTTTGGAAGAACAAAGGTGACTGGAGCATGCATTCAGATTTGGGATTATAGTGTCCATCTGGCCAAGAGGATTAAATATAACCTGAGGATGGCAATTAATAATTACCACAAGTAAATTTATGACTGCTATAAAATGACTGCGCAAAACAGTTGTGCCATGATGGTGGTGCAGGACGCTCTGCAGCCTCCTCCCTCAGCATTCAAAAAACGTAAAAAAGACTTACTTGCATCTATTTTGCTGTCTCAAACACACTTTTTATTCAGGTGATAGAAATGAGGAATAGTTTTAAAAGGGTGAGTTAGTGTGACCAGCTCACCAGTCTAGGTGAGTCTGGGTTATTGACACTGAACAGAATTGCATCAGCTGGCCAAAGTCCAGCTAATGACTGGCCCATAGTTACATACAGGTCTATATATTAAGTAAAGAATGAACTGCTGTGACCCTCCATTTTCATATGTGTGTAACACAGATTACATGAAACAGTAATTACTCTACTGACCATATAATGTCTATTTTAACATAATTAAAAAAACAAAACAAAACAAAACAACAAACATATTTAAAATCAGGAAAAAAAATCTAATCCTGATATAAAGACTTCAAGTCAGTGAAATCCTCCTTGCCCTAACATAATCTTTTCCCTTGTAAAAATAAGGTATCTTGCTTCTAGCCCATGTAATTTCAATTTCCAACTCATCCATCCACCCATTTATTTCATTTTATAAATGTTTACTTCCTTGTAGTCTGTTCATGGGTGAAGTATAGAGATCAGGCTTTGGAAGAATTTGCTTATAACTCAAGTTTCCTAAACATGAATGAAATTTCACAGTTATTTTTAAGCCTTTAGTGACTAACCATTTTTCTCATATGTACACCTTAAATCAATTCCAGAATAATCTCACTACTACTTCTCTACTCCTACTTGATGCTTTTTACTTAATGTATTCCAGGTTCAAGTCAGTCCCCTTTGCTACAACTATTTGAAATCTTTATTCAGCTAGCTACTTCCATAACTTATAAATTATTTTTAATACTTCATTCTAAGATTTTGTTCATCAGGTTGCTAATTTGCAAGTATTCTGAACAGGGATTCACTCTTATTTCAAGTCATCCAGGTTGGTCTTACACATTTGTCAAACATGGCATCGTCTATAATTTTTACCAGAAATAATAGGATGTCAGCATTGGGTCCCCACAGAACTTCACCATTAATAGTTGCACCCTAAAACTCCTATACCTTTTAAACAGGTGCACCTGCCCTATTACATTTCAGTACAGGTCATAAGTGCAAAACCTGTTTTATGTGGCATTAACAGGTTCTTCAAAATATCATGGTGAAGGAGCATGTAACACCACCACCAACTGAAGAGAAGATACCAGCTGGGTTAGATTGAGTGCAACAATTACGTTGCTGTCAACCCTAGGAGCAACTACCTGGCAGCACATGGAAGACAGCTGTAAGTATAATCTGGGAAGTATTGTATTGACTTGCAGTTGAGCTGAATCAAGAAGCAGGTATTTCCAAAATGCATTGATTTACAAGAATGTGTGTAGAGTCTGTCTGAATTTCTTTCACTCTTAATTCCATTTTTGCTCTCCATGAGGCATAATGTGGGCAGGAGAAGTGAAGGAAATAAAATTCCTCCTCGGGAAATTTGAAACCTGGGTGTTTCTTTACAATGAGTGTTGCCTTTGCACTTAGTTTGGTTTCTCAGACGTCAAGTTTGTGTGAAGCAGGAAAATGAATTATCAGATTCTCGATCCTGGTATCTGTTTTATCTGCAGAACTCATTCTCCATACATTTGGTTTATTACAGGTGATGAGGGTAAATTTTATGAGAATTTCTTGTTCATACAATGATGGCAAATCAGTGAAAAATGAAATCTCTCCTTCTCTCCAGCTGTCAGACGTTTGCCAGCTAAGCCATCTCAGTATTTTCTGACATTTTCTGCTTCCTGCTTTAATGTGGTACATTGTCATAGGGTTTAGCCAATGGCAGGATTACAAAATGCCAGACACATCACTGCTAGTTCCACTCAAGCTCTGCTTAAATATGTTCCTTTTTGATACAAATTACTCATGATCTGTGGGTGGCAAACTGGATCCCATCGATTCCAGCAACTCCTGTGAAAGCTGACAGGTTAATAGTTCATTTAGGATTTGACATAAAAATCTAGCCCGCCACCAAGCAAACTTTTCATTCAAAGTCTGTAGCTGTGAAAATAGGGAACTCATGTTCCCATAGTTAATCTTTGGGACACAACCACAAAATTAACAAATTAATTTAATGGAATTTACACATGAAGTCAAAGAATATTTCCAGGGAAAATTATTCCTGCCTTCTCCAACTACAGTTTAAAACATATGTATTTATAGATGTGCATATGTATATTTTTATATATATGCACACACATACATACAAACTCTCTCCATTCAGATGGATTGGCTGGTCACTTAGGAGTAGAAGGTACCATTATCGTCATTACTGAACAAAGGAAGGGACCTCTGCTGAAGTTAATTCTTTCCCAGATGCCTTCATGCTCCTAGCATCAAGTAGAAGTTATTAGTTGTCCACATTAGAGCTAATGATTATTTAATCCCTTTTTCCTATCCCTTCTTACTGAGATGGGAAGCTGAGTGATGTCCTACCTGGCCATCCTATTTAGGCCTACCAGGACACATGGTGCCTCCTAGGTTAGCTTTTCCATGGCATGTTGCCAAAACTAACCTCCCCCACATCAACAATTGCTTTCAGCTTTTTACTGAAGAACCACCTCACCGTGGCAACGTGTATTTGTTGATAACTCAACAGCACCTATCTGAAAAGGCTAGAAATGGACACACGTACATTATTCTGACAGGTGTCCTGAGTGCCAACCCAACCACGTGTCCTTTTTTATCTTTTTTTTTCTTTTCACTTTCAGTCACCTGTTACGATTCCTTTGTGTGCATACTGTGTCATCTTGGCCTATGCCTTTTATCTCTGTGCCAGATCACTCCCCTAATGAAATGTGTGGACCCAAACATCATGAAGTGGGACCTAATCAAGGAGGAAACAAAGCCATTACTAGTTTAGGCGTGAAATGTCGAGATCCTGTCCCCATTGACCTGGTACTATTTAACATGCCCAGCAAAGAGGAGGGTTGTGAGATGGTGGGGGAGGCAGGGCAGGAAAGGTATTTGACCACAGGATTGGAAAGGTTTTGATTCCCTGTTGGATGACGGGACCACATGGAAACCTGAGATTTATGTATCTGCGTGACACTGAGGCAACTGTGTGGGGCAAGCGGTTGTGAGGACTATAGGCTGTGGGGCTGTGCCTGGAGACCAGAGCCTGGTGGAGATTGCAAAGGTACTCAGGGTTTTAGGCTAAGCATCCTTCCAGCAGTGAAACCAAGTGGTAAACCTGAATCCTGCACCTGGTTGGCACAGGACGGGAATCTTTCACACTATCATGAAAGAAGGAATGATAATTCATTCAAAACCAGGTGTTTTACTGCTATAGCTTCATCATTCCCTTGTAATGAAGAGATGAAATGCAGGCTTCTCTGCTGATGTTTTATTTCTGTGGTCCTGATCTATTTGCTAGTGATTTCCACCAGTTCTTGTAACATATATCAGAATGAACTTTCTCTCTCTCACCCTAGGGTCTCTGATCGGACAAATAAGGCAGCGTGTCAAAGTGTTCTTAAATAATGGGTAGTGATTGGTATGAAATTACTTCATCCCACACATTTTTTGGCCATTACATGTGATTAATCAAGAGCGTACAACTGCTAGAAAATGTGAAGCTCCTGCCAAAATATTCTTTAATTTAGCTGGAATATAAACAAACACAAAACAACAATAAAGACCCACAGTGCTTATTTGCATAATGAAGAGCTGCATTTGGAGGAGATCAACAATGTATCTATTTAAAAAAAACCCCAAACTATTGTCTTTCTCATAGTTAATCACACTCTAGCCTTAGATAATTGAAAATTAATACAAGGTTAAGTACTGCATAGCATTTATTTTATTTGTATTGCCTTCTTTTTATATATATTCTATCAAGAATGTGGAACATACTTAGTCAATACAAATCATCCAGCTGGCTTGGAATATATTTATTGGATAAGAATATTAGGTTTTAGTTTAATTTATTTGTATATACATACTCAACTGGCTTTTAGGGAGTGAAATGATGAAAAAAAACCAAACCAAACCAAACCAAACCAAAAAATAAAGCCAGAGCTTCAATAGGGTTATGCAGTTACTTATAGAGCTGATTTTTTCTTAAGTGCCAGCTGTAAGAAAGGGTAACATCTGAAACTGGGGCTGGGAGAATCGAATATGCTGAAAGATAGTGACATAAGGAGTGGGGATGGAAATACAGCAACTGGACGGGTCCTCTTCCTTCAGGAGAACCAGACCATCACTGTTTCTTACTGTTTCTGAGCCTCCCTCTCTGCCTTGCAACAGGCAGCAAGCTGAATGAGTGCAGTTACAACATCTGCCAAGTCCTACATTTTGTTTCCAGTCATCTTGTGTGCTCTTAATTTCTTGAGTCAAACTGATTTCTTGAGATAAACACATTATTTTTGTAGGTCTTCTGCTCAGCTCTCACTCCTCACATCCAGTTGCTGTTGCAGTCAGATCTGTGACTCACAAAATGTACTGGAAGGAAAGTGCAAGCCAAAAAAAGGATGAGTAACATTAGACAGACAGGAGACTGTATGGGGTCTGAAGACAAGACAACAGCAGTCTTAATGATTAATGAGAGAGAAAATAAGCTAGCACATAGATGTGAGAGTGTCCTGCTCTTCCCTTCCCCTAACGTGTCTCAGGCCATCTCTCCCCACTCCAGCTCTGCATATTTTGTTTTGTTTGGGTTTTTTTTTTGTCTACTCTGGCTTGTCTAATATATTCAAATTTCCAAAATGATGCTCTTTCTAATAGTGATGCCTGCCTCTGGCATATCTTAGGCTGTCAAATTTCCTTAAGTAAAGCCTGTCTAAGTCTGTTTGCAAAGGAAAAAACATGCTATAAATAGCAGGAGAAAAAACGGTCCATGTAAAATAAATGTTAAATTACATCTATAGAAGAAAACATTCTATGACTTCTTTAATATTAGGATGTCACTGGCTGTTATAAACCTCTCTTCCTGCACACTCCTCACCCTCACTTTAAAAATAATTTGTCTATATGACAGTCTTATAGATATGGTATAGATGATGAGCACCAGCCATGATAAGACACCGAATATAAAGAACAGAAACTGCAGATCTATACATATTATGCATATTAAAACTTTGGAAATGATCACAGATGTTCAACAAGAAGGATTATTTTTATCAGCTTTTAAATACTTCCCATCTGAAAAAAAAGAAAACACACCTGTCTTTAGTTGATACAATGATAAATTTAGAGATTATCTGCTTGTTCAGCGGGGAGCACAGGGAGAGGTGATGAAAAAGGGGGAAGTTTTTAAATACTTGGGAGATTTCATGCTAACCTGAAGATGCCTTGTTTGTGTAAAACTCATTACACGCTCTCTAATTACATGACCTCTCACTATTTTGCAAATGATTTCATACAACAAAGCATTTCTGAAAAGACTTCTGAAGGAAAATAACAGACTTTTTTTTCCAGAAATGGATTTTTGGTGTCTATGAGTCTCAGAATAAGACTGATGTCCTCTTGGAAAAAAAACTAAAGGAAGTTAGAACATGATTGAGGGGAAAAGTCTATTGGAGAACAGTGTTTGCTTGGTAACATTTTTAACAGAAATATACTTTTAAAAATAAAGGGACTACATAATAATTAATGAGTATGTTTTACCCTTTGCTTTTTCTTTCCCTGAGATCTAAGGATGATTTGGAGGTTACCTTTACAGGCAAATACAATTATGCTCACTGGAAATGACTGTCAGTCATAATGGGATCATATTACTGTCAAATGAACTCACTTTCCTAAGTCTTCATAGAGATGATAATTTTGGCCAGCTGTGAGATCTCCCCCAGCCACTCAATCCCTGCTCTGCAACAACATGGGGGGAGAAAATAAGATGAAAGTGTTTATAGCTCAAGATTAGAGCAGAGAGATCACTTACTAGCTACCATCAGAGCTAAAACAGACCCGACCCCATGAAAATTAATTTAATTCACTAACAATTAAAGTAGATCCAGATAGTGAGAAACAAAGACAACAATTAAAACAACAATTAAAACAACAGCTGCCCCACCCCAAGAAAGTGTCCCCCTTTCCCCCACCCTCACCCTTTCACTCCCGACTCCTCTCCCCCGAGGGGCA
>NW_010316930.1:67998-75861 GCF_000700745.2 Antrostomus carolinensis | reverse complement strand
CTGTTCAGCCAGGCCCATCGTCTTCCCCACCAGTTCGGCTTGTGGCCTATAGGGACAGTCTGCTCCTGAGGCTTTAGGACTTCCTTCTTCAAGAATGTCCAGGCTTCCTGGATGCCTTTGCCTTTCAGGACTGTATCCCAAGGGACTCTCTCAACCAGTGTCCTGAACAAGCCAAAGTTTACTCTCCAGACGTCCATGGCAGTGGTCTTGCTAATCCCCCTCCTTACTTCACCAGCTATCAAGAGCTTTAATATTTCATGGTTGCTTAGCCCAAGACGGCCTCCGACCACCACATCTCCCACCAGTCCTTCTCTGTTGGTAAACAGCAGGTCAAGCGAGGCACTTCCCCTGGTGGGCTCACTTACCAGCCGTGCCAGGAAGTTATCTTCCACACATTCCAGAAACCTCCTAGACTGTTTTCCCTCTGCTATGCTGTATTTCCAACAGACGTCCGGTAAGTTGAAGTCCCCTCTGAGAACAAGGGCTAGCGATTGTGAGACTTTTGCCAGCCACTTGGAGAACACTTCATCTGCTTCTACATTCTGGTTTGGTGGTCTGTAACAGACTCCCAACAAGATATCTGCCTTGTTGGCCTTCCCCTTCATTCTTACCCAAACACACTTGACCTCATCATCATAAACTTCAAGCTCTATACAATCAAAACATTCCCTAACATAGAGAACCACCCCACCACCCCTCCTTCCTTGCCTGTTCCTCCTGAAGAGCTTATAGCCAGCCATTGCAGCACTCCAGTCATGAGTGGCATCCCACCATGTTTCTGTGATTGTGACTGTCATAGCTACCCTGCTGCACAATGGTTTCCAGCTCCTCCTGCTTCCACTCAAATAACAAGTGACAACAATATAAACAAAAAATATCTTTGTTCAAGATATTTTCATGACCCTCATTCTGGTATCTCTGTCAGTGGTAGGCCCTAAAACAGAAGGTCTGGAGTGTGCAGAATGGGAGGTTTCCCAGTGCTGGGAGAGGTTTTGGTTGCAGCCTCATGCTTATTAATAAAGCTTTCAAACAAAGGAGGGGATTTTGCTAGTCAGTGGTTCCCTTAGGTTGCAAATCTATTTTAGAAACTGATCATTTATTTTTCGTTGCTTTTCTCATGAGGTTAGGTCAGAGATGTTTTTTGCTTAATAACAATGTCAGTGCCTCTACAGTTCCCATCTGTTATTGTACTTTTATCTGTTAATATTCATCAGCAGTTTTAAACAAGTTTGAGGATTTTCTGTTGAGCCCTTGATTCAAGAAGTTTAATCGGCTGTTGACAAGCTGCCTACTGGCACCTTTCTGGAAGGAAAGGGCTAAAACTGGGACCTGAGAAGGGGTCAAGTCATGGATCTGGATTGATACCTCCATCCTGTCAGGTTTATGGTTTTTGTACAGAAGGGTTTTGAAACACCCACTGGGGAATTACATAATGCTGTAGAGAAGATTAATCTTCCCAGTTCACCACTTGAATCCACGTGAACACATGCTGTAAACAGACTCTGAGCCTGCCTATTGAAAAGAATTATAGTAACCCCACTGCTTAGGAAGTAGCAGGTTTTAGCCTTTTAATTATTTAACTGCTCTATAAAATCATATTGCTTTTGCAATTCCCTAGCCAAATCAGTGAGTGGGTTAATCATAGAATCATAGAACGGTTAGGGTTGGAAGGGACCTTAAAGATCATCTAGTTCCAACCCCCCTTGCCATGTTCAATAGGGAATGCTAACATGAGCCTCTTGCTACTCTTCCAAAAACCTACAGAGCTAATTCAAGAACTCATTGCAAAGTGTCAGCACAGGAGGTGGCAATTAGTCTGCACCACGATCCAGTACACAGATTTGGGGATTATGAACAAAATAAGGAAATGTAGCATTAGGGAGGCAGGCAGGTACTCATCAGGAGAAATTATATATTTTTCCTTCTTTAACCAAGGAACAGCCTAACTCCTAGTGAAGCACAGGAACACAAGTCAGCTTGTAGCTAAAGTCAGATTCAAAACCCACAAAAATAAAAGATAGCCTAAAAAGATCAGCAGCCTCAGTATGGGCATAAGATTGTGAGAAAACTTGAAGAGTGACCAGTCTGATGTAGTACAAACATCCCACTGCAAAATAAATACCTACATCCATTCCTAAAAATACATTTATAGAAAGTAGCTTAAACAGATATATCTTAAAGAAACTAAAAAGTGCGTATAACATTACTAACAGCCATTCATATGAAATGCAGCTGGAGGCCCAGGATGCCGATGTGGAAACACTAATCTGTAACCATCTGTAAGCAATGAACTTAGTAACAATGCAGTAAGCAGCAGGAAAGTCTCATACGGATTTATTTACTTATCAATGTGCTTCTAGGAGAACAAATCTTTTCTCAGTGAATTATGCTTTTAATAAATCATGTTGCCATTGAAAGAAGCTATTAGCCAATGTCAATGCAAGTGCCATCAGAACAAAGTATCAGCAATATTAGTAAGCAGCAGTCTTGTTGAAGTCTCATTAAATTACAGCAAAAGATCTCAGATGTGTTAGATCATATTGCACACAGGGGACTTTACAGCCTTTTTTTTTTTTTTTTTTCTCTTCTAACTGAAATTCATCCCCTTGTTTTGTCTCCTTGCAGGCTTTCATTAGACACTTCACCCAAGATTCTTCAGAATTTAATCTAGGGCTCTTCCAGAGGAGCCAAAATCTGCACTGTCTTCCTCTTCTGCTGCTGAAGCTGGGACTGTCTGTAAAATATTTACACACTTCAAGGCTATACACTACCTTTCATTAGAGGCAGTGGATCAATCAAATGAAATGTTTGGAGAGAAAAGGAACCAAAAAACTCCTTCTTTTGTGAAACAGAGGAAAATAAGGACATGCCTTCTGTCTACATCCACAACTGTTCTGTTTTTTAAGAGAAAGACTTCCTGAAGATCAGGGAAACTGCCTGACTCCTGCTGAGATATATGGAAGCAGGGAAGAAAAAAAGAAAATGAGGAAAAAGGGGGGAGAAAAAAAGAAAAGGGGGGAAAATGGGGCGTAAAAAGAAAAGGAGGGAAAAGGAGGGGGAAGGAGGGGAAGGGAGATGTTTTTATAAAGTTACAAATTATAGTTTATGGCTCATGTAATTGCAGTTAGATATTACCATCAGATTAATTTTTCCAGTGTTCCTTGCTCTTTTTATTCCTCTCCTCCTGTATTTTTTAATATAATTTATATAGTGTGAGCAAACCAAGCACAAGCTTTTTAACTTTGTTGTTTTTAGGTCACCTTTTTTTCACGTTTTTCTCACTTCAGAGCAGAGGTCACGTTGCTATGAACTATCCTGCTAAGCAACTTGTCAAGGGACTTCCTTTACATTAGTAACTAGACATCACAAGAAAATTAATGTCTCCTTATGGATTTTTATTTTTTCTCAATTAGAAAATTCTAATAAATGCCTCTTCTCTAACTGGTGGGCTTAACATTACCCACAGACATGGTGGATTTCAGGAGACTGTTAAAGCAAGGAGTCAGTTCATATTAAAAAGGTAACATACAACTCCCATGTTTCAAAATACTGCAGGATATTTTCAGAAAATCATTAAAAGTAGGTTTTTAAAATTCTCATTGGAAAAAGGGAATACCATTTCTGCAAAGAGTAAAATACTTTTTGAAGAGAAGAAAAGCTTTAAGAAAACCTAATTTTCTTTCATTTTAAAGGAAATTAATTTTCCTTAAATTTCCTTATAATTAATTAAATCTTCTATAATTTTAAATGAGATTAAATTCATCATCTAAAAAATGCTTTCTTTGTTTGCTTAATGCAAGTCACACATTAACTGCAAATAATGTAATAGAGCCTTTATTATCCTGTGGCCACATTATTCAACTGCAACCACAGTAGATCCTATAGATGATATTTCATGGCTTGGGGCTTATTTAATTTGCCTGTGGCTGTCTTTGCTGCCCATGTCAGAACACTGTTAACACTTAGACTTCAAATGGCCTTTTGCTTGATGATATCTAGTAACTCAGTGAGAAGCTCTTTCACCTTTTCTCCAGACCTTCCAGGTAAGGGTACAGAGTTATTAAAACACATATTCTCCTACACTGATGAGAAGAGCCAAAATACCTTTATTTCATCATACTAACTCTTAAAATAAATAAATAAATAAAGAATAAAATAACTATATCATGCCTTCCTGACCTTACAAGTTACTAATTAAATCTTTAGGGGCCAAGAACTGAAAGGCACATGCATAAGACACCTCAGAAAGTGTTTAAACCAGTTTACACATAGAAGATGACAAAATGTCCTTTGAGTCCCCATGATCTACCACAGATTAAGCAAACTCTTCTTGCAGCCACATCCTAAGGCAACTTGCAATGGTGGTCCCATCAATACCCACTCGCTCCAGTCATCTTACAGCAGGGATTTCTAATTGCCCACAAAAGCCTGTGCAAACAAACAGCCCTGTTGCTGGGGTGCACAGATACAATGGTCACCACAGTGAAGCCTCTCAAAAGTCCGTAAGTCAGAAGTGGCCATTGTTGATTACATAGTGTTTCACACAAATTACACAGACACAGAAAGAGGCCAATTTCCTTTCAATGAAGGAAGGTTATAGGACTATTGCAGAGAGTGTGTGTAAGAACAGACCCCTTTTTAAATACTACAAACTGATTTTTGAGACATAGGAAATTAGTCTGATGGGGTCATAAGGGAAGCAAGGCACGACCTTCTCTGCAGCTGAAGATGGAGATCTTAGACTGGACTAAGGCAATGTTTATAGGGTTTATAGGCTGTAACAGAAAAGGAAGAAATCCATGTTGCTGATTATTTGTATTTCAGTTTGGGGTATTGTGAAGACCTCATTTAACTACATGTACTTGCTATTGATAAAATTTCTGCAGTGGTCTAGCAGGGAGAAAAAGAAGGGTTTGTTTAAATATAGTTCCTCAGCATAGTGTCCATCTGCTTTTAGATTTCTCTAAAAAAAAGAGATCCAGGGAATGAGTTTTTTTTCCTCACAACCCACTTGAACTCAAAAAGGTTACTTTACATTTCCATTATCATAACTGACACCTTAATTTGTTGCAGTTGTTTTGAAGAAAGTGTAGAAACAAACAAACAAAAAAATCAGCTCCTAAACTATAACCTTTTAAAACTTTCTGAAGAAGACAATAATCATAAAATTCCTTGGTTTTTAGTAGTTTTTTTTCTGTTTATCTTCAAAACACTAATACAGTTCTGATGAATAAAAAGTTAGAAACTGACTGAGGAACCAAAATAAACACTGAAACTACGACAAAAACTGTTATTTTGAGTGGACTTTTCCGAAGACATCTCTCTCTGAAGCTGCTGTTGCTGCTGCCACAGTTCAAATACTGCTCTGTTCTAACACGTCAGAAAATATCCTGGATGAGAAGGTACAGCCAGTTTATCCTATGCTAAGGATTCATTAAAATGCCAAAAGAAGAACATACATAGAGAATAGTTCCTATCCACTTCTAGTCATTCCAGGAGGATTGTTTTCTAGTTTGGTCAGAATGCAACTGCTGAAGATCATCCTTCTGTTAAGCTCCAAACCCAAATGACAAAGACAATTAAATCCTTCTTTTAATCTCAGCTCTCTACCCAACTCTTTGTGTGCCTTTCTTACTTGCTACAGTGTCAGTTTGGAGCAGTCTAGAACTTCAATGAAATTGCATGTGGGTTGCTGGAGCTGCTTTAGTTATAACAATCACTCCTTTAACCAACAATCACTGAGCAGAAGTATTATGTGAATTATTAAAATGATGGTTAAATAACTGTGAAAGCACCCATATTCAAGTTTCCTAAATTCAGACAAAAACTAGTAAGAGTTTTAAGTCTCAAGCCTGAATCACTACTTGTTTAGAATGAACAATCTAGTTTAATGATGAAAACTACATCAGTTTTAAACTGAGTTTAAATCAAATTCAAAATATAGAAAAAATGTAGCATTTCAGAAGTCAACCCATATTCAGTTTTGGAAACTTAAATTTCTTTCCCAAGAAATGAGGCAAACATGGAAATAAAAACTAATTATAAGTTTCAAGCTTCTACATTTTAGATCAAATCTAGAAGAAGAAACCAAGAAAAATTTATTGTGTTCATACATCAGTTTTCCTCATAGCAATTTATCATAATGTTGTACTCTTTATCAAGCTTTTAAGAAGTATTTTAAGGAGATGAGGAATGTCAGTCTATTCTGGGAGCTCAGAATATCCTTGAAGCTGAACTCCTATCCCTGAAAGTATTCATTTGATCCTGTAGCTAGGCCTACAGAGCAAGGCTGTACCTCTGAATACTAAACCCAGATACCTGGTATCACTCTGACACCCTAAAGTCCTAATGGGACACTGAAAGGTAACCTATGACAACTAGACATTACTAGTTACTTGTGTCCCACTGACCTGTGTTTCTGGTATTACGCTGGGCATTAACCCAACTGATAATTATTTTCAATATTGGTTAAGCCTGATGGTATCCATACGGTCATTTTGGGGACATTATTTCCAAAGTCATTATGTCTTAAAATATTTTAAAAACATTTATCTTCAACAAAGACATATTTGTTTTCTTTCTTTTTTCTGCCAATGTTGAATAAGCCTAACAGCTTCAGAAGCTCATAATTTTTTCTGGAAAAAAACAACAACAACCAAAACCAATAACCAAAAAATCAAAACAAGCAAACAAAAAACCTCCCAAAAATCAACCAAACCTTTTAGCTAAAATGGATGATTTACCAAATTTGGTGTTTGCACTTTGCAACTTTGTTAAAAAAAAATATCATTTTTTGAGATAAATTTTGCTTTTATTCAAGAACAGTCTCATGTTATTATACTACCTATTCATTTCTGCTTCCCAGTCGTACAGAAATACACAAAAATGAAAAAATATAATAGGCAGCCTGGGAAATTTATTCATACTCAGAAAATGTCTTGAAATGGCTTCCAGTCAAATTATACACAGGGATGCAAGTAGAATGGATTGTGGGAATTCTTTTATCCTAAAAGAAATTACTTTTATCTATTTATCTGTGGTTTAGCTACTTCACTAATAAACAAATTGATGTGAAATCTCTTTCTGCCCCCGTTAATAGATATAACCATATCTATTATAGGTTTGAAGCACCCCTTCATAATGAAAAGGAATCACTATTTATCATACAGGACCAAGACAGTGAAATGAATAACTTCTTTCATTTACATACATTGAAATCTTTTCTCATCATGCCCACTCATCACTGTACAATACTGGAAAAAAGCAGTTCTTATTCTTCCACATTTAGATAATTTTTTCCCTATATTCAGAAATGATTTATGAATTTGAAACTACTTTCTTTGAATAACCTTCCTGAAACATGAGTTCAAGGAACTATGGGAGCCCCTTTTAAATGCTAAAAACCAACAACAATAAAAAATAAGCACCCCCTCAAGCCTCCTCAAAAAGACAAGAGGACACATTTATCAGCATCTTCAGAATAACTTCAGAATTTCATACTGTGAACAATAGCAGTCATGAACACAAGCCAATTAAGCAACATTTCTCTTGTTCCTGTAAGTTAGGGAAAGCGAAGCAGCCTTCTCCTAATACTAAAAAGCAAATGTCACTCCAGTCTTCAAAAAGGGTAAGAAGGAGGACCTGGGTAACTATAGACTGGTCAGCCTCACCTCCATCCCCGGAAAGGTGATGGAACAAATAATCCTCAGCACTATCTCTAGGCATATCAAGGATAAGAGGGTTATTAGGAGCACTCAACGTGGTTTTACAAAGGGGAAGTCATGTTTAACCAACCTGATAGACTTTTATGAGGACATAACCAGACGGATGGATGATGGTAGAGCAGTGGATGTGGTTTATCTT
>NW_010316930.1:24306-67835 GCF_000700745.2 Antrostomus carolinensis | reverse complement strand
AATGACCTGGATGAGGGAACAGAGTGCACTGTCAGCAAGTTTGCTGATGATACCAAGCTGAGAGAAGTGGCTGACAT
Organism: Antrostomus carolinensis; assembly: GCF_000700745.2. Taxonomy (NCBI): domain Eukaryota; kingdom Metazoa; phylum Chordata; class Aves; order Caprimulgiformes; family Caprimulgidae; genus Antrostomus; species Antrostomus carolinensis. The sequence continues at coordinate 67,758 of NW_010316930.1, read as the reverse complement.
ACCAGAAGACTGTGCTGCCATCCAGCGAGACCTGGACACGCTGTACAGTTGGGTGGAGAGAAATTTAATGAAATACAAGGGTAAGTGTAGAGTCTTAATTCTAGGAAAGAACAACGCCATGTACCAGTATGGGTTGGGGACAGACCTGTTGGAGAGCAGTGTAGGGGAAATGGACCTGAGGGTCGGGTGGACAGCAGGATGACCATGAGCCAGCACTGTGCCCCTGTGGCCAAGAAGGCCAATGGCATCCTGGGGTGTATTAGAAGGGATGTGGTTAGTAGATCAATAGAGGTTCTCCTCCCCCTCTACTCTGCCCTGCTGACTCCCCGTCTGGAATATTGTGTCCAGTTCTGTGCTCTGCAGTTCAAGAAGGACAGGGAACTGCTTGAAAGAGTGCAGTGCAGAGCCACAGAGATGATTAAGGGAGTGGAGCATCTCCCTTATGAGGAAAGGCTAAGGGAGCTGGGTCTGTTTAGTTTGGAGAAGAGAAGACTGAGGGGTGATCTCAATGTTTATAAATATGTTAAGGGTGAATGTCATGAGGATGGAGCCAGGCTCTTCTCAGTGATGCCCAATGGTAGGACAAGGTGCAACAGGTGCAAGCTGGAGCACAGGAGGTTCCATGTAAACATAAGGAAAAACTTCTTCGCTGTAAGGGTGACAGAACACTGGAAGATACTGCCCAGAGAAGTTGTGGAGTCTCTTTCTCTGCAGACATTTAAAACCCACCTAGACGCATTCCTATGTGACCTACTGTAGGTGTTCCTGCTCTGGCAGGGGTGTTGGTCTAGATGATCTTTTGAGGTCCCTTCCAATCCCTAACATTCTGTGATTCTGTGTGTAAATCACTGACTATCTTCTTGCCAATATATAGTTACTACTTTTAGAAAATAACTTCTAAAAGTATTTTATATAATATGATAATATTTGAGGGGAAATTGTTTCATTAATAAAGACCTAAGAAGGATCTACAAGGAAAACATGTGGCTTAAACATACACCTAGAAATTCTAGCCATATAATAAAATAAAAGTTGATACTCAACAGGCACCCATGGATACACTAAGCCCATGGATCATTTAAGCACATGTGAAGGCTGCTATAGCACTGGGGTGAGAGCAATCCTGTCAGTATCTCATGCTTAGTGTCATCTGTTTGAATATCACATGTAAGACGGCAGTGTAAATGCTTACAGAATAGATGCATTGAAGGAACCCAATACAAAGGAAACAAGCTGATAAGTGTGCATTGTGGGGTGCTTTCTTCCATGGCTCACTCATCTTGAATATGAAATTGTCCTTATAAATACCCAGTCACAGGACTGAAAGCTTTGGCAGTGCAACCTGAAATTTACTGAAATCTATGGAGTTGCTGAATGTTTGGAATTTTTTAGTGTGACAATACATACTTAAATATAAATTTTACTTAGAGTACTTACCCATTTCTGAAAATCATTATTATTGTAATAATATATAGTAGCTGTGGAGAATGAGTCACTTGGATCATTCAGAGTTCTGAAGATTTTATTGATGGGATTGAAAATTTTACATAGTCACTGTCTACCTTTTGATTATGATTATTTTTTGAATTACAGTTTCAGCAATAAAGGGTAAGGACTTCAGTATAAGAAAGAGTAGAAAATACAGTGTCATACTGAGTGCAGATAACACAGTGTCTCACAATGCAGCTTAGGACCCTGAATTTCTTCTACAAAGCTTTGTAACTTGTATAGTTATATAAAATCAGTAACTCTAATATAAAGAGAGTCTCAATGTATATCTAACTGTCTTTGTTCAAATCTATTCCTGTAGGTCTGATTATAGGCATACAAAATCATTACAAAAAACTACCACCCCTGTAGCCCCTCTGCTGCCTGCTACCAAAACCTGACCATGCAAACCCAATGCAATACTATATGCATTAGTAGTCATGCTTTAGGACTAACAGAAGAGGAAAGAAAAACTTACCATTCTTCTTATAGAACATGATTTCTCCCTTGAATTCTATCTTTTCCTCTAACGATTTCTCAATTTGAAGAATCATCTGCTCATTTGTTTCAGCACCAAGTAAAAATTTACAGCTGCAGCTCTTCTGCATGACTTCAGTTCGTGCAAATCCAGCAAGTTCACAGAAGCCATCTGAGCAGTAAACAATAGGGAATCCTTTAGCCACCTGAGCATTTGCAAGGATGAAGTTACTATCTGTAGAAGAACACAAAAGTAAAACTTGAATTATAATCTGAATTCTACATCATTTGACCTAGTACTTCCTTTAGCTTCACAGGATAGGCACAACTGGATGTACATTTTAAAAAAGTCCCAACTGCAAACAAACAAGAATGCAGGTTCTGTTTTTACACCATTAGTCTGAAATGAAATCAAGTCTAACTGTCCACATAATACCTTCATATGATGGTTCCTTATGGCTATGTGCAGCTTGCCTCTGCATCTTCAAACGATAATTTACAATAACTGCCTCTGGATGGATGTTAGCTCATTAAGACAACCACTTGAGCAAAGACTGGTGATGAACATAGAATCTTTGGACAAATTTCAAAGCTGCTATGTTATGCTGCCACTCAGACTCCTCTGCAGTCTCAACAGACACAGCTATCTCTTAAGAAAAGCTAATCTCTCTATGCTTTCAATAAGCTAAAGTTGATCTTCATCAACACTAATTTCTTTTATATAATTTTGCAAGGGAATCCTTAAAAGTAGAATTGAGGGACATTCTGGGGCTACATGGAATTGTTTGCCCTTTGTTTTATTTTCCGTATGAAACATGCACATCAAAGATTTATCACCCTGTTACACCTTAATATAGTTTTTAAATTTTTCAGTATGTGTAAGATGCAACTAATGCGTAGGCTAAATTCAAGAATAGTATACTGGCATGGACATCAATCAACAAAAAATGATGTTCTAATTTGAGTTAAAATATTTTTCAAATCTTGCAGCCTAGTGGCTGGTTTCCATCTCTTGCTAAAGTGTCTTTGAAGGTTTTGTGCCTTAAACGTTCATCTTCAGCTTACCTCAACAGTGTAAGCTGTTATGGTCTTTTTAAATTACCTTTTAAATTAGTATGGAGACCAGACCCTTTCTAGATAATATATGAAGTCCTCATACAGTTATTTTGCCTGTGTTTCCTTATCTTGAAGTGGGGGGGGGGAGGTTTTATCTGTCTACATTTCACATCAAGGAAGGGAAAACTATTTTTTGCCTATTGCTTCTTAAGGAATGTTTAATGTTTACCTTACATCTTGCCAGTTGGAACTTAGGAGCAGTCTAGTCCCAAAACAGATATCTCTCATGTGCATGTGGATTCATGCGTGTGTATTAGGGGAAAATACTATTAACTAACCCAGAAATCCCTTGATAAATATTCATAAATTTAAAGAGAAAAAAGGAACTATTTTAATGGAAAACTCAGGTTGATATGCCCAATCTCACATAAGTATATATTATTCATGAATGGGGAAAGGAAGGACAGAATGCATAAACTAAAATAGAAGAAAAAAAGGTCTGTTTCAGCCTTAACTGTCACAAGAGTTCTACATTGATGAAATTCTAACAATTTCAGCTACATTACTCTTTATTTACCCAAGGGATAAAATACTATGGCTAATATTTCTAAGATTTCAGTATTTTAAAGACAATGCTGAGGTTTATTAAACGATCATTTTACTCAAGACTTTACCTCAGTTACTCACCTTTTGCTTATATTTGAAGTCTTTCAATAAATGATTGTTAAATTAAAACAGACCTTTCCCATTTATCAAATAATGTGATTTTAAAATGCATTCTGGTCTGGTGCAGTGCTTGACTTAGCCTGTGTTTTTTATTTGCCTAACCAGGGAATAAGCATCATTACCATTCAGGCACTGACATGCTGCTCCTCATGTCAACACAAAACTAAATCCACACACTGCCAAACGAATTAAAATCATGTGCTTGCAGTGCAGTTTAATGATGGTGGTACAGTGTAAGACCTGCAGATAGTACATTCCAAATGTATTTGTAGCCATCAAATTAATTTACTCCTGGGTTTCTTATTGTTTAAGACATAATTATGTGATGCAAAGACTTTTTTTTGTTTTGTTTTTTTTTTTCAAATTCTAATTGTTGTGAATTGCATGAAGTAGAATATAGAACACTGAAAGGACAGACAGCATAGGGAGGATGCTCTTGGAGTACAGGAGGGTTTGAATATCATTATGAGCAGGAAACCACTGGAGCTTACCAAGCATATAAAGTTTTTATGAAATATTTAAGATGGTGAAACTCTGCTGTCATTTACATCAAAATAAACACAGAATATTTTTGGTCATTTTAACATTCATAGCAGAAAAAAATTTACTTCTAAAAGCCAATCCAGTGCTGGCTAGAATAAGAACTATCTTTCTGTTAACATCAGCCGATGTCTGATAAAGCTTGTAAGCCTAATTTTGCTGAACTTTTTGAGTACAACAGTAAAGCATCAGCTTCAGGAAAATACAAGCAGAATTATATTTTTTGTTTTTCTTGAAGTTCAAATCGAAGGATGAAAGATGCACTTATAATCCCAAACTAGTAGGCTAGGGGACATATTTAAATAATTTATTGAAAAAAAAATCCTTGTAACATTTAAAGATCAACCAACATAATTTTGTTCAATAATTATCTGTTTCATCAAATTCTTCAGTAATATCTATTAAGTGATAATTAATGTCTACCTATTGCACAAAGCAAAACTTTAAAAAAACTTCTTATAATATTCTGGTTAAAAGTTTATTTATTTCTGTAATTTATTTTCACAGCTTGGAATCTTTAATGTAACTTGCTATTCCTAATGCATGTAAAGCACCATAAAATATTTCAGAAAACAAAAATTAAAGGTGAAATTTATATCATTCAGGCTTCAGTATGACATAAATAACAAATGCAGCATTTAATTCTATGATCTTCAGTGATAGCTAGCTAGATCTTAAAATCCAGAGTAGGAAGAATGACATTTTATTTAGAATAATTTATTAGAAATCTATTTATAATTATTTAATAATTTATTAGAAATAATTTAGAATTAGAAATAATTAGAAATAATAATTTAGAATTAGAAATAATAATTTATTAGAAATCTAGAAGACAGCACTTCTGCTTATCTTTGAACTTACAGTAGAAAAGTTTCAATGAGTGACACAAACCTGTTGGTCTCTATATTTTGGTATATGTTTATATGTAGATTGGACTCTACCCATATTATGGACTCTTCCATAATAATAAAGAAAACATTGAATTCTATATTATTTTTTCAGCACATCAGCCTGAATATTAAGCTATTTTATTCAGGTTGGTTGATCAGGAGACAACACTAGATTACTGGTAGGATGGTTTGTTTTGTTTTTTTCTTTTTTTTTTTTTTTTTTTTTTTTCATTCAAGCTAAATTCAAGATCTTTTGATAAAGATGTGACCTTGAGCCTTTGGTACTGTTTAGGAGTACAGAGCATTTGCAACAACAGAATAGAACTGCCGCAAATCTGCATACAACCTGAAAGAACAAATATTGACAAAATCATGAGTAGCACTCTTCACCTCAGGAATTTTTAAGGGCTGTAAGTCTGTGCAAAACAAATAAAAATATTCAATTGTGTATTTGTATATTAGCTTTAGACAAAACCACTTGGTTGTGTGATATGTAAAAGATGATTTAAAAGTGCTTCTTTTAAAGATGGGAAAACAAGCCCAGACACAAAATAACCCAACAACGTTCACTAAGTTTTCCTTTAGCAGCAAGTCAGCAGAGATGGATGAATGACAGAGGTATTCCACAACTATCCAGCAAAATTTAAAAGCAGATTTGTTTCAGCTATACTTCTTTTCCTTTATGTTCATTTTCTATGAAGATCAAATTACTTTTTCAAGTGAAAGTTCAAAGGAAGAATATTAGGAGCTTGCATGCCTGCATTTGCTTTGGAAGCAGGACATACTGGAGTAGATAGGACACTGATCAAGAGAAGACTTGTACCATTTCCAGAAACCTCTGCCAGACACATAGCATAAACTCAGAGACAATTAAACCAGAACCAGAACCATGCTAACCACACCTTCAATCACAGGCTTACACACCATTGCCCTGTTACAATGACTATACTGATACCAAAAACTATAACTTAAGACACAGAGCAAATTTATAACACACGCCATTTGTTACAGACAGGTTCGTTAAACATCCCATGACGGAATATTAAAATTGAGATAATTAAAAGAAAAAGCCATTATATAATTATCTGCTTCATAATTAATGCACACAATTTATCTGACTGTTTGGAATGAGACCACGTTACAATTAGACTCAGCACTCCCTTGATAAATCTTACTGTCTTCTTATTTAGCAAAAAATGACAAAAGGGTTTTTTGCTTCAATACTGTAGCTATGTCTACTATAAAGCTCATGTGCTTAACGTGTTCTTAACTCTTCTTTCACTCAAAGACTAGATGTTTCCTGTAAGTCTTTCCTGCACAGCCAACCACCATTCTAATTTTAAATATTAAATATTTATGAATTAAAAAGGAAGAAAAAAATACTACAAAAGAAAAATAAATCTTTAGTGATCAAAGAAACTGCATTAATTAAGCATGTAACTCACATAGTTACTCTTTCGAACAGAGAACAGTTCATAAATCTTCTGATGAAAGGGTTTATTACATTTAGGTGTGATTCCACAGTTCCTACATGGGCAATTTAACAAGAGAAGTCTTATTCCAGGTTCACGCAAGTTACTGTTACAGACAACATGACCATGTTAACAGTTAAGATTACCAAAATGAATGAATAAAATAGCATATGGAAACATTTAGCTTTATGTCAGCACATTTAGATGCAAGTGAATTTAATATTTCAAGCTCATTTACCAACTACTATACTCTCAATATGATCAAGATCAAAATGATTTTATAATACAAATACTTCCAAATATGAAAGTTCCTCTTGAAAATCTCAGTGCCATTGACCGAGTCACTAATATGAGGTTAAGGTTTATCTAGATCTAGGTGAGTCAGAAAGTAAGTAAATGGAATATATTGGTGTCTCTCCCCACTCTTCACTAAAAAAAAATTGTATATTTCAGTGAATTTACAGTACTACACTAAAAGGTAAAACTATTACATAATAAGCCACAAGTATGGACTGACAAAGGACCCATCACTGTAAGCTGTATAATTGATTTAATTGGCCAAGTCATTTCAGATAAAGGCTGATATTGCATGGAAATATATTCAGAAAATTGGGTAACAGTTACAAATTCAGAATATAAAACAGTATTTGAAGTACCTAGCTCTACGGACTCAGCTCAAGGAAGAGCTACCATAGTCCCCACTTACAGAATCATAGAATTGCTTAGGTTAGAAAATACCTTTAAGATTGAGTCCAACTGTAAACCTAACACTGCCAAGTCCACCACTAAACCATCTCCCTAAGTGCCACTTCTACATGTCTTTTAAATATCTCCAGGGATGGTGACTCCACCACTTCCCTGGGCAACCTGTTCCAATGCTTGACAACCCTTTCAGTGAAGAATTTTTTCCTAACATCCAATCTAAACCCCCTGTGGTGCAACTTGAGGCCATTTTCTCTTGTCCTATCACTTGCTACTGGGGAAGAAAGACCCACCTTACTACAACCTCTTTTCAGGTAGTTGTAGAGAGTAATAAGGTCTCCCCTCAGCCTCCTTTTCTCCAGACTAAACAACCCCAGTTCTCTGAGCCTATCCTCACAAGACATGTGCTCTAGACCCTTCACTAGCTTTGTTTCTTGTCTTTGGAACACTTCAGCAACCCAATGTCTTGTAGTGAGAGGTCCAAAACTGAACGCAGTACTCAAGGTGCAGCCTCTCCAGTGCCCAGTATAGGAGAACAATCACTGCCCTAGTCTTGCTGACCATACTATTTCTGATAGAAGTCAAAATGCTATTGGCCTTCTTGGCCACACTGCTGGCTCATATTCAACTGGCTGTTGACCAACACCCCCAGATCCTTTTCCACCAGGCAGCTTTCCAGTCTCTCTTCCCCAAGCCTGTAGCATTGCATGGGGTTGTTGTGACCCAAGTGCAGGATCCAGCATTCTACCTTGTTGAACCTCATGCAATTGGCCTTGGCCCAATGATCCAGTCTGTCCAGATCCCTCTGGAGGGCCTTCCTACTCTCAAGCAGATCAATGCTCCTGCCCAACTTGGTGTCATCTGCAAACTTACTGAGGGTGCACTTGATGCCCTTCATCCAGATCATCGGTAAAGATATTAAACAGAGCTGACCCCAATACCATGCCCTGGGAAACACCACTTGTGACCAGCTGCCAACTGGATTTAACTCCATGCACCACAACTCTTCGGGCCTGACCATCTGGCCATTTTTTTTACCCAGGAAAGAGCACACTCATCCAAGCCATGAGCAGCCAGTTTCTGCAGGAGAACAGTGTGGGAAATGGTGTCAAAGGCTTTATTAAAGTCCAGCTAGACCACATTCACAGCCTTTCCCTCATCCACTAAGCAGATCATCTTGTCATAGAAGGAAGTCAGGTTAGTCAAGCAGGACCTGCCTTTCATAAACCCATGCTGACTGGGCCTGATCAACTAGTTGTCTTGTACATGCTGTGTGACGGTGCTCAAGGTGATCTACTCCATAATCTTCCCTGCACTAAGGTCAGACTGACAGACCTGTAGTTCCTCGGATCATCCTTCCGACCCTTCTCATAGATGGGCCGTCACACTTGCTAACCTCCAGTCCACTGGGACCTCCCTGGCTAGCCAGGACTGCTGACAAATAATTGGAAATGGTTTGGTAAGTACCTCTGCCAGTACCCTCCATACCCTTGGGTGGATTCTATCCAACCCCATAGACTTGTGTGTGCCTAAGTGGTGTTGTAGGACACTAACCATTTCCCCCTGGATTATGGGGCCTTCATTCTGCTCCCCAGTCTTGTCTTTCAGCTCAAGACATTTAACCTGCATTGCCAAAATAAATTCCCATTATGTAGAAAAGTTCTGAATTCAGCAGCTAAGAAGTCAACCTTTCACTCTGCATTTACAATGGCATTTAGCCTCACAGTGAAAATGCTTTACTGTATATCATATTTACAGGTACAAAAAAGAGTTAATCTGTACTGCGGTTCAGTGTAGAGACATCCAAGCAAAATCTGGGCATCTGGATGCTAAATTGTCTCCCAGTCTTATTGATAAATACAGATCATAAGCCATTTAAAGACTCAGTGTTTAACGATCTCAAATCCAGCCTTTGGTGCCATTAGTGCATCAAGTCAATACTAGAATGACTGTAGCTTTGTTCATGAGCAAAGTACCTATTCCTAGAACAAAGCAGACCAAAAAGGCAGACAATATCAGAAGGAAAAAAATAAAAAAAACAAAGTTAAAAATAACCTTGATGGTGAAATGAGCTCCTTGGATCCTAGGGAGGGAAGGGAAAAAAAAAAGTATTACAGTATTACTCTTTCATTAGAAATCGCTTTGTATGTTCCTATTCCTTTTTGAATCCAAATCTCATTTGCATCTACCTGAACTCTAAAGTATAAAGACTGAGAAGGATTTTTTTCAAATCACAGCAGTGATTTGCTGTGATTTTGCTGCTAATTTATCAATCACAGAGCATCTGTCAAATAAACAACCAATTCAACTGTAATGAGTTAACTATAGTAAAGGAGAGGAACTTTTAGCAGAGATAACTGAAGTTCTTTAGAATTAAACTCTACTAGCAGAAGCAGACATCTACACATTTTTCCCAGAAGGAAATATTAACTAGCCTAAGATATGTCTTTTTACTTTTTTCTTGATATTTACCTGGAATTACACGTTCACATTGCATGTATAGCATGTGCAACAACAATGAAACATTTCTTTCCCCATCCTTATGTAGTGTTGATTTTGACAAAATATTTTTTTCAGTAAAAAAATATTACATTGTATTTGGTTAGCTATATTTGTTATGGATTGTGTAATGACTGCCAGCCCACAGCGCTGATCTAACTAAAAAACCTATATTGCAGTGGTAAAATATTTACATGCTAGCACACAGTTTCATGAGCATTGAAATGCTGCAGGTGAAAGAGCACGTGCTGATAGAAAAGACAAAAAAGAAGATGTTAGCAGTGAAGAGCCACTGCAGCTCATGAGTTGCCAGCACATTGTGACAATGTGCAGTGCAATCCAGAACTTTCTCAATGGGAACTGAAAGTGCTTGTTTACTTTGCAGAATTGAAGGCTCTGTCCTTGAGAAGGGAGCTCAGCTGCTGTTCGGTGTTTTCTGTGGGTGCCCACTGGAGAGCAGAGTGCAGACTCCTGCCTGCAGAGCAAGCATGCTTTGCAATTTCTACAGTAAAATACGTGGAAATTTTAAGTTCATCCACAAAGCAGCAGGGCCATTTGTGTAATCCAGCTGTATTTAATTTGCTGTTTTTTTCAGACTGTTCTGTTGATTTTAAAATCACCTGGAATGGTAGAAATGGAATTGCTATGAGTCAAATTAGCACATTGGGTTCTCATATGCTCAAATTGTATAGCCTAATGATTTAAGGCCCTGGGATCATGATTTGTTTTTAAGTGTTCAACTGAGAGAAAGGTTTGCAAATGAACAGTCATCCTGAAGAGAAATATTTCCAAAGACAAGAGCCACATCCTTGTCAAATATTTACCAATGTGATCCTGTTCATACCTTCCCTTTATCACTTGTCTGAAATATGAATGCAGTAAGGAGTTGAAAGCTGGCTTGTTTACAGCCGTTTTAAACACGATGCCATCTACTCACAACTGGTGGTTTACAGACATGCTAGACTTTCACCATTGCATAGTATTTTGTGGCGTTAGTGTCCTATGCATGCCTTTACTAAGTATCATGCCTGATGAATCTGTTTATAGCAGTGGATAGCCCTTTGGGTAATTGTCCTCAATATATGTACTGCTGCTGATGTTACAATACATCTGAGCAGACAGATGTTAGGGATGTTGCTAACAGAGCCAGTGGAAGAATACAGCAAATACATTAATAAGCATTTATTCCTGCACACCTGAGGGGAAGAACTTCAGCTAGACATTTTGAACCCAGTGTGAAACACCTTTAAAGGATCATTTTCCTGCTTTGAAATCTAATGGTCCTTTCTTCTTATGAGACTAAGTTGATTACAGAGTTATCACTGAAATGATAATGTTCAGGGCTTGGAAAATACCCTGATATCAACAATACTAGAAATAAGGAACTGGATTTCTCTACGATGTGATAACTTAGGGTCGAACTGTTTAACTATTATTGAGAAAGTTTCATCTTAACACTTGAAATGAGTAGATTCTGTAGAAATTTACTTCCTCTTTGGAACTGACCCTGGAAAAAACACTGTGGTACAGCTTATTCTATACGCAAAATAAAGTTATCAGTAAGTACACAACGAAAATATTTTCAACACAGAAATATAAAAGAATATGAGTACAAAGAGAGTGGAAAAGCATCATGGTCCTTCCCTTTGTTTCTACTGTGCAAGGCCAGTTGAAGCTGTTCAAGTGCTGAGCACAGAGAACTTTCAGCCACTATTCACAAAAACAATGAAGGAGAACAAATTACGCTTGCAGCCCTGGAAGTGGCCATGGAAGGAACTGAGAACAGGCTATGCTCTCCGGATGCTAAAGATTTCAGTAAGGCATGAGTCAAACATTCTAATTCTCCTCTGGTGACACTGGGGCATCTCATATCGCTGTTCTTTATCTGAACAAATGCTTTATCCGCAAAACAGACCCAGGTCTGGGTTTAATGTGAAGGCAAAAGGGACAGTAGTCATCCTTCCTCAGCACCATCTGCCTAATGCAGTACTTGCACTCCACAATAGGTGATGAAGCATCCTCAGCTTTTCACCCGTCACTATCACAGATGCATCTGGTTCTGCACATAGTAAGAACACACAGTTTTTGCACACGATTTTCACTTCCACATGCAAGATACCCAAATAACAGTATCTATACCTTCATCACGTCAAAACCACTAGCTCTTCAATATCACATGTTACTGTAATGGTCTCTGAATAAGAAGCATTCATCATTTCATACAAGCACTATACTACTCTGAAGTTGTTACTCAAAACAGCTCAAAGCTGCTTTTCATGTATGCTGACTCATATATGTTGTTTCTGAGCTGTTCACTGTCACTAACAATCTTCTACAAGCCCCATGAAAATTTCTTGCCAGCTTGGGGTCAATTCTCTATAATTATTACACTTCAATATTAAGGTACTAATACAGTACTGGGACTCTATGGTTAAAAGATACCATTTTGAGCCTTTGCAGTTTATATGCTCCCCTCTCACTCCCTGAAATTAAAGGTTAATCTTGAGTTAATTTTAATAGGGAGAAGAAGTAGACTCCCATGTGCCTATTACAGTGAAATGAGTTCTCTGTAAACATGCAGTTTTCTCAGGGAAACAACACTAATCTAAAATGATGCTGTGGAAAAGAAAGTCTGTTCAAAGAATGTTCTTCTGACAAATTGACAGAAATTTTGTCAAAAAGTGGTTCAGAAAATGATGAACTGTTCTCAGGAAATGTCATTCCAGAAGAGGTAGAGTTCTCTACTGCACTGTTTACCATAACAAAGAACTACACTGTGTATCCCAAACCTATCCTTTCTGAATTAAAATAATTCTAAGAATCTCAAAGTAGGGCTCACTGATTTTGTATTCTTGAGCAAGACCCATAAAAAACTCCATATTTTTAGGGTGGAACGAGAAGGAGGTTATTGGTGAGCATGTAATTAAGCTAGTCAAAAGAAAACAAATAGTCTTGTAGCGAGTTTCCCAGTTGAGAATGATCTCATGAAAAATCCAGAGGGAAAATGCTGAAAACCGGAAGAACAAATGTTGTCATTGAACAAAAGCATAACAACCTTAACAGAAATGTAAAGTAGATGCTTGAAGTAGACATAGGTTAATATTTCTTATAATGAAGCTACTACAGACGTCCTGAATGATTGGTATAGCTTAGAGCAGGAGCACCTGAACTTAGATCTACTAATTTATGTAAGATATCCAAATAATCAAGGGAGAAGCTGCTTGGGGAACTTGTAAGACTTGTAAGGTGAACATTGCCATAAGATGGTCTTCCAGAGAAAAGTTCCAATTTTGGCTGGAGAAGTAGGTACAGTCTGGGAATATCAAAGCATCTGGAAATTCCTTGAAGTAAGGAGTAGAGTTTTGATTACCTTAGAAGAAGAAAAAAATAACTTGGACTAAGATAATACTCAGTGAAAGAAAATCAGGCATAGGTATCACAAACCATTCTTAATGCAAATGTCTCAAACAACTTGAGTGAATTGTCTTGTGGAGAAGGAGCTGGGAGAGAGATGGGGCAAGATCTGAGGAGGTGAGGCAGTAGGCCACTTCTCTCTTAATTTCTCCTGTTGTTGCACAGAGGAAAAACTTGCCTGACTGTGCCGATGCAAGTCAGAGAAGACAAGAACCTTCTGGAACTTGCCTGTGCCCAGGTGCAAGTCAGAAAAGATGAGAACTTTCTGTAACAACCAATGGTTCAGGCATAAAAAAACTATAGAAGGACAACACCCCACCCATGTCAGCATGGACCTATCACCTGCAGACCACGTTTGTTCAGTAATTAATACAAGACCCAAACCTCCAACATCCCAGGAAAATGTTACCTATTAACTATACTGCAGTTAATCAGTGTTGTTAGGGAACCAAGTAACTTTTTTGACAATTTTTTTGGTCAAAGCATACAAATTACATTTCTGGTTTTGACTAAATTAATCTTACTGTCCAAAATAAGTTTCACATAAAAAAAAAGGTCATCACTATACTTGCAAGATAATATCAACACTATTTTTGCTCCACAGGAATAAAGATGCTGTGATCAAATTCCAGTGTTATTATGAGAGGTAATTTGAAGTCTTGCCTTGTTTCTCCAAAGACCAATCTAAAAACAGTGATGGAGAATGCCTTGACCAAATAGCAGCAGATGCTTGTAGCTGGTTGCAAAGTTTTCATGCAAGAGAGAATAATCATATGCATTTGCAGAGTTTTGGAATAATTTGTAGAAAGACAGGTATTTACACCATGGTTTGCTCCTCTATCTTATAAAGTAGAAGTGGCATTCAGCAAAAAGAGAAAAATACTGAAAATATCCGAACAAAAAAAGTTTTTAGCACAAACTGTGCAAGGTTTTATAAATTACACTTACTGAAAACACCAAAAGTAGAGTAAAGCTAAAAATTACAACACGATTATACTGACACATTTCCTATATGACCTGATGCTATAGTTTCAGAAATCTATTGCTGTTCTAGATACTGTTTTGAACATAAAAAATAATTCAGAGAGACTGTAAGTCAGTTGGAGACTTTAACCTGTGGCATCGTAGACACCAACAGAAATGCTTTTGTCCTTTTCATAACCTTGTGCCATTCAGGTGGCCACAATACTGAAGCAGTGTAAACCTCTTCTTTAGCCTACTGAATCTCAGTATCAGTCCCAGGAGCCTCACCTCCACAGGAATGGTGGGAAGTGACTTGCAAGGGATTACTCAGAAAAAGGACCTATATTTATCATATGAGGACTAGACTACTTCATGTCTAAGCTAGAATGTACATTCTCTTAAAGCACAGGAGCTAGGTAATATCAGTAAACAAGTCATGAAAGAATTCAGAAGAAACCTTTTGTAGTATGTATATGTAGGTAGGCTCTAAATATTAGTAAATGCATCTGACCTTGCTCATGTCTTTCCTTCTTACAATTAAGGACACAGAACATCTGTAGGTGAGATACTGTAGAACTAGTTCCTTAACTGGAAATCATTCTAAGGAAAGAGAAAATAAGGTACAGCTTTCTGTTGCTGTTTTTGTTGGTTTTCTTTTTATTCTAACAAAATAAGGTGCATGAAGTAGGTGCCTGACCTTGTGGATTAATACTGTGGCTTAAGAAAATCACTCTACTTCAGACTCCCCATATGTGTAAACATCAGTAAACAAGATCATTACATATATTGGGCACAATGACATAAAGTAACTTTCTTAAGTTACAGCAGCAATAATGATAACTCTGAAAGACTCGAGGGAAAACTCCACAAAATCCACAATTGCCGCTTAAAAATAACAAACAAAAAGTGTGAAACCTGGCTTGCTAAAACAAGTATTCTCACACAAGCAGAGAAAACACATGCGACTGCTACTTGCAGCCCCACAACCTTTACTTTTGCTGTTGAAGCAGTTTTTTCAGAGGCTCTGTAGTATTATTTTTCCTTTATTCTTCTCATGGTCTTGTTCTTGTATTGTTGTTCTCACAGCCTGGCACCTGCAAGCCTGAACAGTGGTGGGCTTTCATAGGTAGCACTTCTCACTGGTCTAAGAATGACCCCTTCATTACCCTTCCTTCCTTATCTTGCTTTGTAGATTTTAGTTTACCAGAGAGACACTGTGCACAACCAAGTAGGTAATAGTAATATACGTACCCAATAAATATTAACCTGTAATATATGCACACACAAGCTTAACAAGCAATTAATACACGTCACTGCCAGTTAATTCATATCTCTCAATCTGTGCTAATATCATCCTTAATGGGAACAATAAGTGGGGGGGCGCGTTTAGAACAGGTTCTGATGAAGTGTATAGCACTAGAGGAAAACAAGGTGAAGAATTATCTTCCTCATTTCCACCTACTGCACTGGAGAAATGCCCAGAGCTCTTCTAGGGATACTGGAAACTGGCTGCTGAGGAGAGTTTGCATGCCACCAGCTGTGGGCTCCACTACGAAAACTCTGTGTATGTAAGTCTGTGTCAGCATCTTTTGCACAATGCAAACTCCCTACTCATTCCTTACTCTCATCCTCTGGTCTTGCTTATGTGGGCTTTCCTGGTCCTTCATGCTTTTTGTATCACCCAGCTGACCTCATCACCTTTTTAAACTGCAGTTAAAGTCCTGACAGACTATCAGGCTGAATCCTGTGGCCAGATGAGAGCAGAACATCAATGCAAGGGAGAGGAGCAGAGCAGCATGGACAGGAGGTGGCATGGGATGTCTCCCTTTAGAGATCAACAAGCAGTAGGTCAGCTTGGCTAATTCTTTTTATGGTAACAAACGAGACAAAGTAGCCAAATGGGAGCAATGGGAACAAATTGGGGAGCAACGCAAGGACACAATATTCCAGAAAAGGAGCTTCTTTCAACAAACATGTCAGAACTTGAATGCTGCTGCACTGTTTTCTATATTAATATAGACTCCTGTGTGGGAGTCACATCAGTGGAAAACTGAGCAGCCACAGCAGGAGCCAAAAAGAAAATATGTTTCAGGGAAAAATGAAGTCTCTCATCAAGGCAATCATCCAAGCACTAAATACCAAGTCAGCATCTGATGCAGTAATAAACTGGGATTCATTCAGAAGATGTATAAGTAGTATAGAACACTAGCAGGCTTTACTGTTTTTATTCTTCTATTTCATAAGATTTCCAAATAGTTTTTAGTCTCAGCTTGGACAGGAAGACCCTTCAGAGGGCTGCTCAAGAACTCCTCTTGTTTCATGAAAAGTTGATCAGCCTTCTCTTTTTCAGGGAAGACAGATAATCCATTGCCTTAATTTCCCATTCTCTTAACAAAGCCTTGAATATTAAAGTAAGACACACTTTTTTTCATTTCAGGAAACAAAAGAAATGAAAGACAGAACTCTGAAACTTGGTTCTGTTACCCTTTTTAATTGCTATGTATTTCATTCTTCACTAGTTGCCGGTGCTGGCATACTTCTCTCAGTACTATTAGCTACTTGCACTTTGTTAGACTAGGATATTTTATGAGCATATATATTAAAAAAAAAAATAATCTAAACTGCCTAAATCATGAACCAAAATGCAACTTAAGAGACAATAAAAAGGTAGAGAGAGGGGAAAAAAAGAAGAAAAGAGAGGAATTCAGGGAAGACAGTTGTTATCAATACAATTAGCTTGCCATTTCTAGAGAATGCTGTGGGATGCAGCTGTCTGCACAGGTCAGATCATTAACCTTATTGCTTTGCTTCCTCAGTCTACTTCATTAAAGAAATTCCAAAGGGAAAATTACATAAACAGTGTTTTGTAGATATTATTAGAATATTTTTAGTATAAATACTATTATAAGAGATAATTCTTTTCAAGAATATCTATGTTTATTTTTCAATATATAGAAATGTTCAGTTGACTATAATACTTTAAAATTAATTTGAATACTGTCATAAGACTAAGTTTTGGGTTTTGCAAAATTCTCCAAGAGCAGTGATTTCCCATATTTCTAACCCACCAAATAATCCACTATATGCCAAATGGTTCTTCAAAAGCAGGAAATATATTAGGTATTTTTCTGGAAGTACAACTAACTAGCTTTTAATTAACATTTAAATTTGCTTCTAAAAATACCTTGTTCATATAACCTCTGCTTCAGAAGGATGTCTTAAAAGAAAAAAATCAGTCCAATAGTAAAACATGCATGAAGTGCAACAATTTAAACTGATATATCAAAGTTTCAAATAAAGGGATTTTCATTAAGTATTTTTGTGGCTTTATAAAAAAAAGAAACTAAAAGTAATAATGATAAGCGACTTCTTTTTACCATTTCATATGACATAGTAATGAAAATGTGAAACAGCACACGGGGAAAAAAATCAATTAAGAAATAAAATAAAGAAAATGATTTCCTAAAGCTTTTGCTGTTCTCAGGATATAGTGTCAATAATGGATTAATTGACATTTTTGCAGAATGCAAGAAAAGTAAACATGTTTGGACCTCTAGAAAGTAATACACTGGTGATATTTCAGGAACAAATTTTTAGCTTGGCTTCCCACCTCCCTACCCTCCTCCTTTTCTTAAGTAAGTAGATTGGTAAAGTATGGGTGCCATCCAGAGAACCAAAATGCCACAGGCCCTACATTTCCTTCTCCAGAGGCACTCTCAGCAATTTCTTTCAGATATAGAGGTTATTCTGGTCCTCTGTTTTAAGCAACTGAGAAGCTTGTTTCATTTACCCACCTGTCACGGCCTCCACTGCCACTGTAGTCCCCAGAACTATCACTATTTCTTTGAACAGTCTGAATCCCTAGGAAAGGGGTTTTATGTTGATTTTTATGGTAAGTGTCTCTGGATTTAGGAAATAGGAACAAAGTAAAGTGGAATAGAAATAGCGCTTGCCTCAAACTTGAATTAAGCAAGTAGTCTTGATCTTCAGTCTACTGTACAAAAAGGTTATGACACAAAGTTTAGTCACATAGACACCTGCCTTCGCAGCATTTAAACACTAATCTTCTTCCTGAAAAAATTTATTTCCCATTTAGGCTTTCCTAGAAAAGAATGAGTAGCCTTGTTCAGAGTTTGGGCTCCTCGATCTCATCCCAGTCTTCAAAAGATATGACAGAAATATAATCTGCTATCACCTATATGCCCACAGGATAAAACTCAATAACCTAGCAACCATCTGTACAAATTTCAGCTTCCCACAAAAGGTGAAGGAAACTATTCAGTGTATGTTTAACATCATCTTTTGTAAAGAGAGGCAAGCCCTGAGGATTTAGCTTTAAAAATATATTTCTGTACCATGTTTTCAGTTAAAATCCAGCAATTTTTCAATATATTTTGTATGCAATGATTTGAATATTTATCTTCTGTTCCAGACATTTTTGTGCACTGCTCTTAGTTTTGCTGTTTCACACTTGAAGAAGTGGGAGCTGATCCTAATTGAGCCAGTCCTATTCAGCTGGTAAAACTAATGACTAAGTCTCACTTCACTTTCTGTAACTGAAACCAAATTAGAAGAGACAGATGACCCACTTTTTTTTATTTCCAAACTCAACATGATTTGTTTCTAAAAATAAAAATAAATAAAATAAATCTTAAAAAAAAAATCTCTATCTGGCTAAACACTTATGTTGTTACATGGGCACATATGTAAGATTTGTATTGATCATGGCAAGATATTTCTGTAACTGAGATGGTTCATTCCTAAAGGATTTTCTCTCTACAAAATGACAAGTAAACAGAGAACATATTTATAACAACATTAATATGCAATTTATAAAATGTCCCTAGAATACTATAATCCACAAGAAGCCTGTTTCTCAGCTGTGAGACAGATGTGTGCTGTTGATGTCCAACTGTCCTGGTTTTGCCAGGATAGATTTAATTTTCCTCTTAGTAGTTAGAATAGCTGTGTTTTAGTTTCAGTGTAGAACTTGTTATGAGAAGAACACTGATAACAGTACTGGTGTTATTAGTTGCTGCTGGAGCTCAAGGCCACTGTGTTTGGCTGGTTCCCAGCTGCATCATGACTGGGAGGGAGAAGCGCAGTGAATAGCAAAACCCAAAACTGGCATTTGGATGTGCCAATGAGATATTCCATCTCATATCCCATCATGTCAGTACATTAACCGGGGCTGACCAGAACACGGGGGTATTCTCTTGGGGATCATTTTTTTCTTCCGGGGTTTCGGCTTAGGGACTGTCTCTGCTCCGGGATCACTGGCTGGCACAGGCTGGGCATCGGTCAGTGGGTGGTGAGCAATTCCACTGTGTATCACTCATTTGTATGTTCTGTTATCACTGTTGTTATAATTATAATTTTATTTTAATTAGTAAATAGTTTTTACCTCAACCCGCGAGTCTCCTTGCCCTTTTCTTTCCAATTCTCTCCCCTACTGCCTGGGTGGGGGGCAGGGGAGGGTGAGAGAGCAGGCTGTGTTTGGCTGCAAGCTGCAAGCCAAAAGGGTGAATCCACCCAAACTACCACACCCACTGCGTTCAGCACCCCATGTCTCAGAACACAGAATTACTGATGATTCACTGACATATTAGCAAGGAAAAAAAATCTCTGAAGTAGGCTTTTTGCAAAGGATTTATAGCAAATCTACTATAGAATCTCCTTGACTATTAGCTGTGGGAGAACTAAAACTTGGAGTTTTTTAATGGGATTTGCACCTCCTAACCAATGCCTCCTCAACTGCAGTCCACTATGACAAGAGCATATTCATAACTTAATTTCTTATACTATGGTGCTTAAATCCTCTTCCTTCTCTATTGCAGTACTCCTTACTGCCTACAGACACCCCTCACAATTCCTCTAGTTCCTGCCGTTCTTCTTCAGGTCCATATCTATTTCAGTTTGCTTTCAGTTCTCACACAAAGAGGCAGAGAACATTTTCCTGGCCTGCCAAGGTATGCATGCTGGTTGGTTTGCTGGGGGAACGGGAGCTGGACACCTTCTACCCAAGAGACATGGGTAAGTGTCCAAGTGGAACTTCTTCGCAGATGCTGAGAGCCGAGCAAATGGACTGAAATATTTTATACGGTTTCTGGATGTTTCTTCTGCAGGCCTATTGCACAAAATCACTGCTCCTTAAATCATCCAGCAAGTTACCAAGTTTATTTTCTGAGGAAGGGGGAGAGGAACCGACAAATTATAATACAGCATACATCTTACTTTCTTGGAACCAGGACAAAAAGAAGTGCTTGCTATGATTATATTAGTTTTAATCCTCCTTTCAGAATTTTGGGATAATATAACGGTATTACAATCATGAAAATAGTGAAGATCTCTAAACAAACTTAGTTTCCGTGATAGAAGTTTAGATCTGTATGGAATCAGTGCAAATAGCATTCTGATTCAGAGTGCATATCTTTTGCTGAAATAATTAAAATATGCTCATTTTTTGCTAATCTGAAGGTTTTTTAGTTCATCACTGCACAGTATTTTTTCACAATATAAGTGTCCAGTGTATACACTTCTGTAATTTTACTGACCACAAGAGCCCAAACCAGATGTGACTCTCCTCAGAGCCCATCAAGGTACTTCATCAACAAGCAGAACTTATTTTTTATATTGAACATGTAAACTCTTTCGGTCGCTTTTTAGAGTGACTTTTTTAATCATTATTTTTTAAGTAAAAAAGATGTGACTTGTGAACCTAATCCATCCTTTGGGCTGTTAATCTGCTCAAGATTAAACACCACTGTTAATTATTCTAAGGTAGCACATCCATTACTAGCAAGTAATAGCTTAAATAGACACTCTTAAGATTGATATTGGCTGCAGGTGTAAATCCTGTTTACATTCCTTCGTAGGATTCTTGTGGGGGCAGTGAGACCACTGGTACTGAATTATCTGCTCCCAAGTACTATTTCTTCCCTCTTCTATCATTTTATATTGCCTGTCACAATACACATTTTAAAAAGTTATTCTTGTGAGAATTATATTAGCAATTTAAGATTAAACTCTACATTTCAACTTCCCGCAATTATTTTCCATGTAGCAGATGCTGAGTCTATCTGAAAAATCTTCAGTAGAATGGATCCTAATAAAATTTTGTTCAAGTGCAATGTGTTTGTGCATTCATTATGTTTCTTCAGAGTCGCAAGCATCCACACCAAAACCATGATATAAAAAAAAAAAAAAAAAAAAAAAAAAGATAATAAAGCTCTATTATTATTACTCAAATTTAACATAAAGATAAGCAGCAAGGAGGTGGGGGGAAAAAAATCAAAAACCTTTCCTGATGTGCATCATCATTTCCTCTCCTTGATTCTCTAAAGAAATAAGTTTATAATTAGAAGTAATGGATACTATTTTAATCAATATATATTTTTTTCAACTTTCAAAAATGGGTTTATCATCTTCATCCTTAGACATATGTATTTAAAATATCATTTTCTCTGTTCTCAGTTACTCTGGTGCATCTCCAGGGCAACTCCTTTGACTTGTCTTACTTTAGAAGAGACTGAAATCTGGAAACTTAGATTTAAACTTCAGCACTTTTCAGAAGTATTTCAGTTGCATCCAGGACTTTTTTTCCCTAGCAGCTGGTGAATTAGATTCTGATTTCAATAATATTAATTTGTATCTCATAGAAATATTTTCTGTGCAGACTCAAGGAGAGAAAAATCATTTTATGATCACAATCTAGCAATTAACTAATTTTATGAAATTATAATATTGTTATCAAAGAGAAACACTGAAACGGTAACTAAGGCAATAATCAGTTTAGGTTGCTGTTATTTTTAGTGTCAGTAAATAGAATTTGTTTCTAAACTTCCACTTTCTCTTTCATAAACTCTTTTATTCCATTTTAGAGCAGATGTTACACTATTTATTTTCTTACTATTTTTGGTTTGTTGTTGTATCATGCTTTGAATTCCTTCTCCCTGCAAAGCAATGCTGCCAAACAATATTCAGCTGTCAATGTGAAAATATATGACAGGCTTAAAACATGCGTTAGTAGGTTTGTCATCTGTGTCTGTTTAGGAGGGAAAGTACAATAGTATCAAAGAGACAAACTGCTTGGTAAATCAATACACTTTGAACGTTTATAAAATCTAGAAGAAAAGCAACACCAGAGGAATCACTAAAAGTGCATTCATAGACTGTTCAAAAGATTTTTCATTGAAAAGACATTTCAAACAGGTAAAAGACTCTTGCAACTTTTGCAATTTCATTTATAATATGATTTTTTTCAATGACTAAGATGTTGAGCATTACATAAAGTTTAGATTGTGGTGTTTGTGTTTTTTGAGATCTCCCCTGCAACTGCATGCTAAATAACAATTCTCTTGGTTCAATCTATTAAAAATTCCAATTGTTTTCTCTCTCACAACTCTAACTAAATCAACATTTTCCCTGACACCAGACCAGAAGTAAATTCAACTTCTTCACTCATGCAGGTGTCAAAAATATTGCATCTATCTGCAAACCACTAACAGCAGAAAAAATAAAGAGACTTTGGAGAGAAGGGCCATATCCGTCATTACTACTAATGCAGCCTTTTTACAAGAAAAGAGGTAGCAGGACTTTTTTGGATGAAACTGTGCTGTCTGAGCTGACTGTGCCCCAGCATACAAGGTCTGCTGGATGAGACTGGTTGTTTAGTACTCAGTCCACCAGCCTGATTATTAAAGATTGTTTTGCAATTTTAGCAGCTGTTCCTTCACCAGAAGTTAAGATAGAACTGAAGTAAACAGAAAATTCAAAACTAATCAAACACAAAAACAATTATAGCAGATTTGTGCTTGAGAACCAGTGCTCAGACTGAATTACATCAAAATAGGTTTCAGCCTTCCCAAATAAATCACTGGATCCCTCTGGATTATTATACTGGGGCGGGGAGTGAGAGTTGGGGAGGTGGGCAGATATGATACAAATACGATAGACTGATACTTCCTCTTCCCCTCTTATGTTTATTTTACTTTTCTGATTTCTAGTATCTCCCCTTCCTTCTTCACTTCCTCCTTAATTTTTCTCATTTGTTTTTTCTCACTACTTTCTCCAGCTCCATATATATTTCTAACTCAAGACATTTTCCATTCCCGCATTCCTCATCAGAAGGTTACTGAGGAAAGACACAAAGGCGCTGCCTGCAACTGAGCTGAAAACTGGGAGACAAAGACTGAAGTTAGTGTTTATGGACTATATTTGAGCTTGGAAATCAGTTGTTTGTTATTGCTGCAGCCAGTTATATTGTCAATTACAATAGTTTCAGAGAGTAAAGGGTAGATAACCTTCCTGACAGCCAACTGTTTTATCTGCTAATAAAACAACAGTTCTGTGCTATGTGTACAGGACATGAGGCAGTTTTCCTTACCATTATACACCCACTCCTGTCTTGCAAGTAGATTGTCATCTTGAAGAGATTCATCAAGACGGGGGAAAGCTGAATGAAGTTAATAGCTTGCTTTAAGCTACAGGAAATGAGACATTGTACTCAACCTCAAGATTAAAAAGAGTAAGTAGAATACCCTTAACTGAAGTTGGGTCAAACAGAAAATGTGTTCTTACACTTCTTTGAGCACATAGACAGAAATAAGTACTGATTAAGAAGTCATTATCATAGAATCATAGAATGATTTGAGTTGGAAGGGAACTTAAAGATCATTTAGTTCCAACCCCCCTGCCATCAGCAGGGACACCTTCCACTAGACCAGGTTGCTCAAAGTCTCATCCAACCTGGCCTTGAACACTTCCAAGGAGGGGGCATCCACAACTTCTCTGGGCAACCTGTTCCAGTGTTTCACCACCCTCACAGTAGAAGATTTTCTTCCTAATATCTAATTTAAATTTACCCTATTTCAGCTCAAAACCATTACTCCTCATCCTATCATTACCTGCTGTAATAGTTTCACTGGGCTAGCCCTCATCTAGCAGCCAACACAGCTGTTCACCCACTTCCCCCCCCACCCCCAGGGGATAGGGGAGAGGACTGGGAGGCAAGGATAAGGAGGCTTGTAGGTTGAGATAATAGGTATAGTTTAATAATAGAAATAAAAGAGAATTTTAAAAACCCCATAATATTAAAATAGTAGTGATAACAATAACAGTAATAAAATATAGAACTGAGTGCAACTGCTCACCACCCACTGACCAAGTCTGGCCCATTCCCAGATAATGATCCCGGAGGAGCGACAATCCCGAACCAAAACCGCAATCCCAGAAAAGCGAGAGCTCGAGTGAAAGTCAGAGAGAATCACCCCCTGTTTCCAGTCAGCCCCAGATAAAATACTAAACATGACATGATATGATCTGGAATATCTCATTGGCACATCCAAATGCAAGTTTTGGGTTTGCTATTCACTGTGCATCTCCCTCCCAGTCCTGATGCAACTGTGAACCAGCCAAACACAGTGGCTTTGAGCTCCAGAAGCAACTAATAATATTAGTACTTTTATCAATGTTTTTTCTCATAACAAGTCTTACACTGAAACCAAAACACAGCTATTCTAACTACTAAGAAGAAAATTAACTCTGTCCTAGTAAAACCAGGACATCTACCCTTCTAAAAAGTCCCTCCTCAGCCTTCCTGTAGGCCCCTTCATGTACTGGAAGCTGCTATAAGATCTCCCCTAAGCCTTCTCTTTTCCAGGCTGAACAGCTCCAACTCTCTCAGCCTGTCCTCGTAGGAGAGGTGTTCCAGCCCTCTGATCGTGACCCTTCGTGACCCTCCTCTGGACTTGCTACAGTAGGTCCATGTCCTTTTTAGGTTGGGGGCCCCAAAACTGGACACAGTACTGCAGGTACTTTATGAATGAATGAAATCAGAGTTGCTCAGTCAATTAAGTATGCATTTATTACATATCCTGCCTTATCAGTTCCTATTTAAAAACAATGCTTATGAAGAGGCTGCATTTATTAACTATTAAGTGTGGTTTGAAAGTGGTCTCTAGAGACAGTGTATAATTCAAGTTTATTACACCATAGAAGCATATACCTGAGTGGCAACAAGATGCATATGTAAAAGAGTCACAGCAGAGACTGTCAATTACAACTCCAACAGCAAGTCTGAGACAAGATTTAGACTGAAAACCCCACAGGATGGAGCACACTGAGAACAGAAATCCAATTTTGTAAGAAATGCTTGAAATCCAGATTTTGTTCCACAAGAGAAGCCTTCCTCCCCAGGTCCCCACAAAAGTAGAAAGAGATACTTGCATATGTATTTGCCCTGATTGCCTTCCTCCTTTTTTCCCCTATTATCAGAAGCTCAGAAGATGGGACACTCCTCTGGCACACAGGATTTGATCCCAAATATGTTGTAACCATAAGTACCTGAATTATCAGAGTATGCATTCAATTTCTGTCTCTCATTCTTGTCTCTTCCACGTGAAAGATAATATTAAATGAGTCAGAGGGAGATTGAGCTGATCACAGCCATCAGTATCCCAGGCTGTTGTGCATTTTGGGTCTGAGTCACCCCTGACTCTTCTGATTTCTCCAGAAATTTTATATAAAGGCTAATGGACTGACTAAATTGTCTTTTGGAGTTTTCAAAGCCCAATATTCTTTAAGTCATTCCATATAAACCTCCCTCTTTCAGATGGATTTTATTGTGAGTATTGTCCCAGTAGTAACACAGTAATTCAGGATGGTAGACATGGGCATTTTTCTTTGCTGAGGTCTCAAAACAGAAATTATTACCCCCAACTTCAACCTCTTCCTGATGTTCAGACTTGCTATAAAATGCTAGCTACATTTAAAATAAAAATAAGAACCCTCAAGCCTTTTACACCTGTAGCCTAACATTACTCACCTTTTTCTCATTATTTTTGGCTGAATATTTTAACTAGAATGAAACAGGTATCACTTATGCCTCTGTTCATTTTTTTTTTTCCAAAGACTATACAAGAAGAAGCTGCCTTGTGCATATATTATTTTTAACAACAACGACATCACCATGGCTTCAGACACTCTAATAATTGGAACAAAAGACAATTTTGGCTGTCTGCCTTATAAGTGATTTCTTTCTGTAGCATGGCTGCCACTGCAGGCTCCTCTTTGTCCTGCACAAGTCTGACTCTCCAGACTTCTGGAGCACAATGGTATAGGTATTAATAGATTTCAAAATTAATTAGCTTTTATTTATATAGTGTTTTGAAAGCAAAAAGCATTACACACATATTGATGTTACAAATAATTATGAATAAAACCTATCTTTGTTAGGATCTGATGTTAATTCCCTGATGCCTGGCATGCAACATAATTACTCCTACAAAGTTCAAGCTTTTTGCAGTGTGGAGAATAGAAAATGCTACTGAAAGCAGTACTGTATTGTTTACATCTTCTAGACAGTCACAGGTAAGCTTCTCCTCAGCGTTAATAAAAATAGGATTTTAGAATTATATATATATATTTTTTTTTTTAGAAAAAATGAAGCCAATAGTTAATCATAGCTTTCTCACTCAGCTTAACAATGAAGCTGATCTCAAAGGTTGCATCTATATTTTAAAAAAATGCAAATCAGGGACCATTCTCTGGCCCTGAGGTCAATGGCACAGTACATTTCTTATTTATATAGCTACCATGCATACATTTAGCTTCCACACCCCTAAGGCCCCCTTCCCCAACCCCCCCCCAAAAAAAAAAAAAAAACAAAAACCAAAAAAAAAAAAAAAAAAAAAAAAAAGACTAAATCCGTAAACAAAACAAAGAGACAAAACATGGCAACAAACATCAGAGTAGCCTTGTTCTTACTGCCTATGGGGAATAAGCTTTTTCCCTGAATCTTCCTTTGGTACCACATGTGAAAACAGAGGTTGGTTTGGACCAAAACTGTATTGTAAAGCGCATTAACTATCATACAGTATACAATGAAAGCTTACACCTTGGCCCTGTTTCAGGAATTTTGATTAAGTCTATACTGATAAATAAAATTAAAGGTACCAATGCCAAGTACTAAGTAGTCAACAGTAGTCGCAAAATCATTGCTGGACCTGTCACTTATTTGAATCAACATCCATTGATTGCAGCTAGCTAGACATCTCTTACTTACAAAGATTAGCTATACACAGACAGTATTTATTCTATGGTATCCATGCTATAAATACTTAAATGAGTAAGGCAAATCTTCTACCCCACTGTCTTGACCTTGTTTTGTTTTATCACAAAGCTCTAGAAGTCCTGAATAACATTAGAGCCACGCTTTGAAATTTTAACAAGGTAAGTAAAGAAAGAAAGGAACTGCAAAAACATTTTGTCTTTATTTATGTAGTTATGCATTGGAAATCTTATTCTAATTCCCATCAAAAGTCAGGCTCTGGAAGAGCCTCTGTATGTGTGAAGGGACAACACCCTTTCTGAAACAGAGCATCACCTCCCTCACAAATCCAGTTCGAAGATTAAGCTGAAAAAAAATTTAAAGAAATTATATGATGTATCATCTGCAGTGTTAATATACTTTGTCCAGTGACTCAGGAAATGCCTTCTAATTCTAAATTACTATTCTTTTTTGAAACTACTAAGTAAAAAAATGTTATAAGCTAAAATCCTGGTATACTGAAGTAAATGTAATGCAAGAAAGAGATGCTGGTAACATCAGTCTTGGGATGGGAAATATTTCTAGCTGCCTTACTGGGGTGAACATTGAAGAAATTCAGAGAGTACTCTTCTAGTACATTATTTTGATGAGAAAAATAAAACTTTTTAACTAAAGGTTTGGGGCTGAGCTACCTGTTATTCATGGGAATGTATTTGTTAGAACATTTCCAATACTAATAAAGACTTTCATATTTTTAAACACAAGGGCAGTATTGTTCCATTTCAGAAAATGACAAAGGAAGAAATTTTTTTCTTGCCATCAAACTTCCAAAATATTTTATTGGTAGTATTTTATATTAGTATCTGCTAATATCTCTTCCAGTAACACTTGCTCTAGCATCACTAATTTTAGGAAAAGAATAAAAAAGAACTCCATCATGTACTAGAATCTTTGGATATCTATAATCTGTAAAAATCCACACAGTAACAACTTTTATCTACTCCACTACTGCATTACCAACAGCCTTAGCTTTTAAGACCATGAGTATTTAATTTCCATCATGTCCACTGTTCCATTTTCATTAACTAAATTCCCATATCTGTAAAGTTGCATCAGGTGTGCATTTTCATTTACAATGGCATTGGAGATGATCTACAGGGAGTGAAATAGTTTTGTGCTACTTTAGTCACACTTTAGGAAAATCAGTAACAGTCATAGTTTTCCTTCTTCTAGATGCAAATATAATTCTGCTAATTTAGTCTTCAAAAGCTGCATTTTTCAATATGATAGAATATTTTACCTTTTTAAGTTACTATGCAAGAATGACAGATAAATTGCAAAGTAGATGTGTTGTGTTTGGCAGGGGAGGGAGGGCTGTTTTTGGTAGTGGGGGAAGGGGGCACCTTGTAAGAAACTTCATGAAGCTCCCCTGACCTCCAAGGAGTACCTGCCCCAGCCCAGGCTGAGACAATTAGCAATAGAGAAACCCCTCTACGAATCCATATTTTTGAGGGGAAGGACTGTCTTGAAAAGAGAGAGAACTTCATTGCCAGGAGGAAGGATGGGAAGGACAGAGAACCTCAGACACCCAGTTCAACACACATGGAGTAGGAGAAGGCAAAGGAGGTTCCCTGCAGCCCATGGAGGTTTAACAGTGGAGCAGATACCCACATGTAGGCCATGGAGGACTCTACACTGGAGCAGAGAAGCTGAGCCTGAGGACAAATGTGACTGAAATTGAGACCCCAGAGTCATTCATCACCAGAGTGGGGGTGGACCCACAGAGCTGGGGTGGAGGAGATGCACTGGACTGGACACCCATCTGCAGCCTGTGGATGTCCCCATGCCAGAGCCGGGAGCTGAGCCCAAAAAGGTCAATGACTCCATGGGAAGCTTGCTTTGGAACATCTTGTTCCTGGACTTTCATGCCAGGAAGAGTGGCAATGGTGAACTGACTGAACCCCCATTCCCTGTTCTACTGGGGGGAGAAGGTAAAGAAATTGGGAGCAAAGTGATTTGAGCACAGATAGAAGGGAGGGGTGGGGTGAAGGTGTTTTAAGATGTGGTTGTTACATCGCAGTGTGTGACTCGGATGAATCGTAATGAATTAAATTTATTTTTCTTCCCCAAGTTGAGTCTGTTTTGCCCGTGACCATAACTGGTGAGTGAGTCGTCCCTGTCCTTCATTCTAATCTGTGCCCCCTTTGTTGTGATTCCCTTCCCATCTCACCAGGTTGGGGGAGTGAGTGAAGGACTGCATGGTCCCACTGTGGGTTAAACCACCACAGTAGACTTGTGTGTAAAATAAATTTCTAGCTTGTTTAGGAAGAAAGAAAGAATTTTGAGAATTGTTAGTTTAGGTATATTTAAGCCACTAGGACTGGTTTGAAACCACAAAACCAAAAACATCCTACCACACAGTCTTTTAAGTAGTTACTAGACATTAGGGAAGCAAGAATTCAGTAGCCTAATCTTTTTAGTTACGGAGAACAGGAAAATACAAGGTAGTCTGCAAATATACTTGTGCAATTTTACTTTAAAGCCTTCAGAAGTTAAATGAGCATACTGAAAGAAGAGGAATTCAATTTATATAAAATTTTTGATAGGAATGTCTCTGGTTATTAACATAGGAGGCTCTTTCTCCTTTCTAACCACCTCTTGACAAATGCATCTATTCTGCACTTAAAAGCAAGGGCTGGAAGCATGAAATTGACTGCAAATACCAAGAGAGTAACAGTAAATATTTAAAAGTTTATTCATTTTGATATTAATTATTTTCAATACATGCGTTACGAAATAAATACTATTGACAGAGACATCAGGATTCCATGTCCTTGCCACCCACATTACAGTATGTTCTGACATACTTGTATAGCAGAATCTATCAAGCTATTTTTTTTTCACCAAAGTATGCCTGAAGCAACTGATACTAAGCCATATAACTGAAAGAAAAGATAGACTATATATAGTCACTGTATTTTAAAAAAACTGTCCATTCCTCAAGCCTTGGTTAAGTCTCATCTGACTAAATGTACTTCATATCTGAACTAGACATCTGGTCTCCTTTTATAGTTGGAAGAGCAATGGGTGTTTCCTGGTCATGATTCATCTCTTTTAATGCAGATGTCAAAAACAGGTCAAATGAATCATGCCCTGAAGTTGTCTATTTCTATCCACTATTTATAAAGAGAGAAGATGGCTCAACTGCAGGTGGGTAGTCAGGTGAGAGAAGCATTTCGTGTACTCCAAAAAATCATGGAAAACCAGAGGTCAGCTGCCATTTATTAACCCATTGCACTATTCAAGAAGCTAAACCAAGGTCTATGAAAATCTGCATAATGAATTCAAGTAGGGTTGATGTGGGAGAGACTGGGGGGGGTGGGGGGGGTTGTTGTTCTGTTTTGTTTTCTTCCTCCACTAAGCTATTTCTTCCCTGTAGGATCTCACAATAATTATGTCAGGTAAAATGCTATGACATCATATTTTTAAAGCCAAATATTAAAACATGGTATCAATGCCAATATCCATTAATATAAATCCATTATCCAGAAACAATCTAAATTTTTTTGTTACTGAAAACCAGTTTAACTTCAAACTTTTGAAATATTAAGCTCCATTTTGTGCCTGCTGCTAACAAATATTTGCTTACAGAGTATACCTGCACAAACATTTCAGTACTCCACTAATCCACTATATAATCAAAAGGGGGTTCAAACACCCCATGACTTGAAGTCACTCATGACTTTGTCCTGGAACAAGCATTAAACACAGTCAGGAACCAGACACTGTTGAGGATCACCAGCTAATATGCATGGTCATGCTTGCTAGTTCATAGTAATTGCCTCATGTGGTTAACAGCAAGGAGTACACCCGTCTGCCTTGAACACCTGATTCTTCTCCTCCAGGGAACTACACACAGGCATAGCACACAGCATTGCATTAGCAAGGAAGCACTCAAGGAATCAACAAATTAGGACATATTCTTGAGCAAGAACCAGTGGTCTAATCTTACCCAGTACAGCCCCACACTTCTACATACGGTTATTCTCATGAGTCATCTTGCATGATACACATTGTTTATAAATAGGGGCAGAAATCCTGAATGTGCCCTTGTGTAAAACTATTTGCAGAACAAGGCATGAATAAAATGTTTTCTTACAGATAGTATCAGACCTGACAAGGACTCAACTCTAGCTATGTATGGCCTTGTTTGCTATGTACTGTGATCTATCTTGACAATGTTTTCTGAAAATAAGTTAATTTAAAAGCTTGACTTGAATGAAGCTAGGGCTTTTGATATATAAAGGGACTTTTCACATATGTAAAAAATGATACACATATAAGAAAGATGAGTAAAAGAAGTTAGGCTGGACATGGTAGAGAGAAGACAGGAAGAAAAAAAGAAAATATTTGATTGGCATCCCATTTTCTACTAGTAACACAAGATCAGGTGGCTTAGCTTCCCACTGTCTCCTACAAGATGCAGTAAACTTCATGTTGTGCTGCACAGATAATATCTTGGCTTTCCCAACAGTTTAGAAAGTAGATTGGCTACTGGGAACACATTTCCTTTTCTGTTCTCAAATACTTCTAACACCTAAAGCCATTTGTGATATACACCAGCAGCTTGAATTTCTAAAATTCACTCATTAATGAGGACAAAAGAATATTGGTTAAATAATTTAAAACTAGTACATAGAAGGTACAACTTTTATGTTATCACTATCAAGTGTATGTTTTCGATATTTCTTATGAAACAATCAAAATACAATACAGTTTGAAAGATTTTATGAGCTGCTTCTAAATTACAACCTTTACATTCCAAGTTCTGCTACCTAACCCTGTATCTCACGTTGCAGACTCCAATATAGTAATAATCCCTGGAGACTAAAACATGATCACTTTGATATGTATTCGCTATTCTCCTTGATATAGTCACAACAATATTTTTCAGTTGCTTCTCAGCTGCCTATTTTCTCATTTACAGTAACAGAATTTATGGCCACAATTATGTCATCCACTGAAGCAACTTTATATCACTACAGCTTTGTAGCGATGTAGCTAATATACTTAGGCAGCCATTAGAGGCACTCCCAGGTCTCTAAAAGATGACTTAGAGGAAAAAATAAAAAACTTTCTCTCTTGCAGTTGGTGCAGGGACCACTTCAGAAAAAAAGAAAAATCATTGACAATTCCCTTCTGTCAGGCCTAACAACTTCATAGGAACATGTGTACAATTTATAAACCATTGATACAAACTGGAATAACTTTTAAACTATTTGGATCTGTATAAGTGGAAAACACAGCATCCCAGAAGTCATTACATGAGTATGAGAAATGTACCTTTTATTTTTCCAGTCCTTTAATGCATCTAAACTGTAGTTAGGTATCCAGAAACCTTTCAACTTTGTAACTATACAATTAAGACAGAAATTAAACATCTATGTGCATATTTGGTATAATAACATGTGTTATTTTTACACCTATTCACAAATAATCTCTACATCAGTTTTGCCTTTTAGTCCTTTTCATTTTTCATCTCCCTCCAAATGCTTACTAACTCTTCCTTAACCAAAAAAACCCAAACAAAAAACAGAAATCGTGCTCAGAAACCCTATGCAAATAAGAAAACCTGGTAAGCGTGAGACCATCTTCTCCAGCATAAACTATCTACACCTAAAAGCCAAAGGAGAGGGAGAACTTGGATGAATCATGCTCTGGAAACACCTAACTCAGGACAGTATGTGCCATCCTGTGAAAGCACCTCTCACTTTTCACTAATGACTGAGCTTTACACCTTTTAGGTAGTTGAGTGAAATAAATGATATACTAAAATCCTAATGATCAATAGAGCTCATAGTTTGACTAAAATATGGGCACTGTTTTTTATTTTCTTTTTAATCTGGAACAAAAGAAAATTAAAATAAAATGTGAATGAAAACCTGGAGAATTTATTATTCATACACAATTTCATGGAGATAATACTTCAGATCCATGAAATCCACATTCAAAAATGTCAGTGCAGTTCCAGTAGGTTATGCTATTTTAGTGTGAGATTGAAATGAAAAAAAAAAAAAAAATTCAAATCTTATTTATTGTAAGCTAGCTGTGTTTTAACGTCACCATGAGTCCAGATTTATGAAGAGGAAATTAGTTCACTTCAAGAACTGACACTTCACTCACTGACAATTCTGGGTGCAATGTAAGAGTACAATAGCAATAATAATTTCAGCAGAAATCTGTAAAGAATCCTCTATAATGGAATGCAAAGCCAGTGTAACAGTATGTTACTGTTTAAAAGTGCAAAGGATATTAAAGCAAATAAAATTCATGTAAAGTTTATCAGGATTCACAGGTAAATCTACATATATAATCCATCCTTACGCTTCTGGGTATATACCACAAAGCACAAATTTACCATAATCTTAAGGAAGATACATACACAAACCGAACAGGAACTTTCTATCTCATCCCTCTCATCGAGGGCTGCTCCCTTGTACATCATATGTTTGATATAGCCTATATGTCGTTTAACTATGAAATTTTAGATCAATATGATGGGAAAGACTTCAATGTTAACTGAAAATCTTTGAGAATACATTTCCTGGTTTATATAATCACAGAATCTTTTGAGTTGGAAGGGACCCACAAGGACCATTGAGTCCAAGTCTTGTACTAGCATAGGACAATTCCAAGATTCAGACCATGTGTCTGAGGGCCTTGTCCAAATTCTTCTTGAGTATTTTCAGGCTTGGTGCCATGACCACCTCCCTAGGGAGCCTGTTCCAGTGCTCCACCACCCTCTGGGTGAAGAACCTTTTCCTAATGTCCAACCTAAACTTGCCCTGGCACATCTTCCTGCCATTTCCTCTTGTCCTATCATTGGTCACCAGCAAGAAGAGATCAGCGAATGCCCTTCCTCTTCCCCTTGTGAGGAAGTTATAAACCATGATGAGATCTCCTCTCAGTCTCATCTTTTCCAGTTTATGACTGAATATAACTGCAAGCAACTTTCAAAAATTAATTTCTCAGCAAAAACATTTATAAAAGATCATCACCTGTTTGTGTTTTAATGAAATTCCCTTCCTATTTACTGGGCATAGAATCTACAGCTAGATGCTAGATTTTGTCTGTGCTGCCCAAGTGAGTTTTCCTCTCTTGACTCTCAAGTTCAGCAAATATTAACTGTGTCAATAAGGACAGGCCACAAGCTTCCATCCCAGACAGAAAAGGTTCTTGCAAAGAGCATAAAGAAGTGGAAGATTAAGGCTATATGATGTTAATTTTCAGCAGGTGTTGAACAGTGAACATAATCATCCTTTAAACTGCTCTAATTTACATCAAGACACAACAATAGCACTTCAAGAATCCAGAGGTTGCACATTGCTTTTAAACCGTGATCTCCCCATCTCACAGGGAGCTAACTGATTCCCTGTGAAACAGAAAAATGTGATAATTTATCTTTCTTAATTCACTGCAAAAGGTTCTGTACCTAAATATGTCTGACACTTTCAACTATGTTTCTGGTGTATATTTACTTTGAATATATGCTTACACTGATGTAGTCATTTTCTATGATTTCTGATGACATGAAAGGCCAATTCGTTATTTTTAGAAAAAAGTAGATCTTTACAGCTCATTGCTACTTCTCAGGGAGAGATCATTCACCACTTACCATCACAGGCAATACAGATTTGACATGGGGAAAAATTAATTTAGTTTATTACCAATAAAATCAGAAAAGGAAAATGAGAAATAAAACCAAACTTAGAAACACTTTCCTCCACTCCTCCCTTTTTCCTAGGCTCAACTTTACTCCTGACTTTTCTCTACCTCCTCCCCCACTAGCAGCACAGAAGGAATGGTGGTTTTGGTTAGTTCATCACATGGCTCTGCTGCTCCTTCCTCCTCAGGGGAAGAACTCCTCACACTCTTCCCCTGCTCCAGTGTGGGCCTCTTCTGCAGGGTTCAGTCCTTCAGGAACAGACTGCTCCAGTGTGTGTCCCCCACATGATCACAAGTCCTGCCAGGAACCTACTCCAGCAGGTTTACCAGCTCCTTCTCCATTGTTTATTTTCCTTCCAATTGCTTAAACTACAAGTTTTTCACAATCCAAGCATGTCTTAAGGGACTGGCCTGGCACTATTTACCACAATCAGTCTTCTTTCCCAATTTATTGCATGGCACTACTGCAACATATGGCTGGTATTTCTGTCTTGGAGACTCATTCAAAGATATATCAGTCATAGATTCCTAAGTCTCCTATTTCAGAATACAAATGAAGTCTTATTTCTCTCAAGAATTGGGAAAAACACTCACAATAATTATCCCTTTGGAAATGCCTCGCTAGTCACAAATTATCTACTAATAAGCATAGTTATTTAAAAGCACAAATAAATGAAATAATTCACTTAAATGTAGTTTTTATATTTATGTATTGTTCATGAATGACTGCCTGTGACTGCAGAGCTGCCATTTATATTAACATATCTCAATTCTATGTAATGTTCTTCACCTACAACAAGTCCTAATTTACTGCTAAGGACACATGAGCATGAAAATACATTGCACTCATGAAATATGGAAAAATTAAACAATTTAAAGAGAAATTTGTCTTAAGGATAAAAGAAGAAAATTCCAAACTAAAATTTTAAGTTTCCAGATGAAGTTTTTTTAATAAGTTGACCAGTTTTGACTATTTAGAAACAGTACACAAAGTAATTTAACAAATGTGTAAATCACAACTGATAGACAGCAAGAGTGATAGACAGTATTGTAACTTAATGATATTAACTATATTATTTTTCAAAACTACTCATTGGCTTACAGTAGCATATGTTAATAACATCTATAGATATAAGTGATTTTGTAATCTACTTTAAACATAAAATTTTACTTCTAATATTTGTATTCTTGACATCTGATGTTGACCTTCATGCTCACAGTTTAATTTTCACTCTCTTGACACAAGGACAGACACATCCATATACTAGACTTTTAAAAAACCTACCCATTCCCCTTTTTACAAAATGGAGTGTTTATCTCTCTCCCTTTGGCTCCCAAATTGCTATTATTCAACATAACACAGAGGCTTGTCTTCTCAAGTACGTGCACTGTCATAAGTAAATATTCAGCAATTACACAAGAGTCCCTAACCTTTCACTTTGTTACCTGATGATTTCCATCAAGAGCCAAAGTGATAAGGTGACACAAGAAGCCTGAGTTAGAGAGGTTTGTGGTATGAAATGAAGCAAGGAAAAACAAGAAAAAACAACTCCCTCCTCTGTTGTGTAGTTTATTAATGTGTTTTTCATTTGCAAGTTATTTTCCTTGAAATTATCACAAAAGACACTTTAAACTTAGGCTATTTAATCTTGCACTCTTCTACAAATAAGCTGCTAGTAACATATAGAAGAAGAAACGTGGGAGTTTGATAGACACCGGAATAATCTCCAGTAGATTAAAAGGGTCACATTTTATTGAATTGAATATATGAGAGAGATGTGGATTCAGAAGAAACTTCTTTTTATGCCTTTATAGGAAAGAACCTCAAAGACGTGACTTAAAAATTCTGACGCAAAGCTTATCCCTAAACCCAGATCAAATTCTATCACACATGGCATGGAAAAATCCATTACTGGTAGGTGAAATGCAGTGAAGGAGTTTGCCATGAATTAATGAATTAATTAAAGAACTAATTATGCAGCAATTTCCTGCAGTGTCCTCCCTGCCTGAACTGGGATGTTTTTTCTGACTGGGACAGGACTGCAACTTTTAGTTAGTCTGACCCAATCCCACTCTCTGTGCCTGTGAAACAAATCTATCAGGACTGTGCTCACATATTAATCCCCCATGTATTTCCTCAAAGACACAGAGGAATAAACAGAAAGTCTTAATAGTAAGCTGCATATTCAATTGGCTGGGCTGGTGGAGTATTGCCTTTAGTTCACAGAGTAATCCAGGCAGTGATGAAGGGGTATTTGCCATAGGCTGAATCCATCTCTTTCGCCAGCCACAGGAGTTATTAGAAATGTCTGTTCTTGGACAAATCAAGTTAATCCCTTGTCTTTTAGAAAGTCAGCACCTCTTTTCCAACAAGGTCTATTATTCTAACAGAAAGACATTAGGGAAAGGCTTGATGCTTACAATCTGATCTAGATCAGTTGCTGTAGAGCTTTGAGTCTTTCTACTTGAACCTCTCAAAAGATCACTTTGCAATTTTTTAACCAGTCATCCATAGCACTTCATTCAGTTCCCATGCCTACATATTAAACGTGTCCTTTTCTGATCAGCAGCCAAAATTAATGAGGCTGTCAGTATTAAAAATTTTGTGAAGAATGTCTTTGGAACAAAACCTCCACCTAAATATTTCATTACACAGCTACTTCTCTAAACATCAAAACTTTTACAGGTAGATAAGATGCAGATATTGTTGTTTTCTAAATATTTCTTCTCCTTACAATGAGGCAAATCTTCTATCTTCTGTAATCCATGTAATATTTTTTTTCTCTGCATGATTTAATCTCTTAACACCACTCTATTTTTTTCAAAGAAAAATATATCCTCAAAGTCAAACTCAGAAAGTTTGAAATGTGAAAATTTTTGAAGGGTGTTTTCCTCCTTTTCAATAAAGTAAATCTTTGAAGACATAATTTAATAATAAATGTGGTAACTAAGGATTTTCTCAGAGTTCACTATCCTTCAACTACAAAGATATTTAAAAAAACAGATATATGAAAATGGAATATTTTGGATAGCACCTCAAACTCACACCTTCTAAAGACTAGTATCAAACTTTACCTTTGCAAGACCCAGTTTATATTCTTTGTAAAAGTTAAAGCTATGTAGTTATTTCTTTGTCTCTTGTTTGTATAGCATTCGTTATATTAACTAGTCAGTGCCAAAAAAATAAAAACTTTGTACCAAAACTGCATTGTGTAAGAGCCATGATGCAGTGATTATGAACATTTGAAGATTTGGAAAGGTAATGTTTGAGCCTTGCCTGTTAGTCTGTTTGGAACAAGTGGTCTCCTAGTGACAGCATCAAATACCTGTTATCTGATACTAGGATGCAAGCCTCACCAAAAGTAATGTTTAGCATGTCTATTCATTGTCTCTCACATCTCTGCTACTAGGATGGAATAGGATCTCTGCTACCCTGGACTTCAGCATTTCCTCAATTCCTGACTGCTCAGAGGAAAGAAGCTCTCTGACTTCCCCTCCCCTTTCTATGTGGTTCCAATAGCCTGGGAGGAGAAGACGTAGAAACTCAAGTCTATCTATACAGTGTTCCTTATACCAGCACAATCCATTTTTCAT
The DNA here is from genome assembly GCF_000700745.2 of Antrostomus carolinensis. NCBI lineage: Eukaryota > Metazoa > Chordata > Aves > Caprimulgiformes > Caprimulgidae > Antrostomus > Antrostomus carolinensis. The sequence continues at coordinate 29,164 of NW_010316930.1, read as the reverse complement.
ATCAAACTGTAAAAGCAATATTTTTGTGCCTCAGAAGAAGCTCCACAAGAATTGGCTAATAATGATGTTGATTAAAGGATTAGGTTTACAGATTTGTATTTATCTTCCTTATTTAAGAAGAAACACATAAATTTAGCAATTTCTACTAAATGAAATCTAACAAAACCCCCTAGATACTAATGCAGCTGTGTATAAAACCCCCTAAAATTTAGCTAAAATATAAACCTAGTGATTTTTACAAACCTCAAAATGACAGACCTTTAAAACATCTTTAGGAAGTCAATGAATCCAGTGATTATGCCTTAAACTTAAACCTCAGGTATTGCTATAAGCTCTGCACGGTGCTGTTCTCTGTATTTTACCAAGGCAGTTCCCAGTAGCTGTTGCCTCTCCATGCCAAGCAGTGTAAAACCATTCCAGCTGCTCATTTCCTCTACTTATGCAGGATGCAGGAGCACAGAGCTTAATATTTGAAGAGAAGCAGAGACTGATTTCACTGCCAACAAGAAATTAAATGAAATCTGAACAGGCTAAATCCTGCTACTAGCAGCAGACATACTTCCCATTTTCTTCAATGGAAGAAATATCTGTGCTTTGTCTAGTACTTGCATTTGTTATACTTGCAATCATAACTGCATATGCTGTAAATCTCAGAATACGTGTAGAGACGTTTACTGGGAACTCAGAGACACAAAACCTTGTTTGCACGAGTATACATGACTATTTTACATGTCAGTTTGCAGATTTAAGCTTTTTACTCCGTACTCACACAGAATTTTAAAATAAATTTTATTCTAATCCTGTGTAAACAAGTTCCCCTGAAAAATAATTAAGCTACACCAACATAAAATAGGCATGAAAGATTAATCAAAAGCCAGTAATTTCTAGTGTATTTTTCCTACTTCATCTTTTGTATCTACATCATTGCTGCTTGCTATTCAGTCTAATAGATATGTCAGTGTCCTTATTTCCACATTTTTAAAACCACTAATTTGAGAATAGACAGGTCTAAAATAATCTGTGCCTTAAATTTACGTTGTGTACATCTCTGAAAAAAACCCAAAACAAACAAAAAACCCCCAAAACCACCAGACGTTTAGGATGAAATGGAGAAGCAATGAAAGCAGGTAATGAAGGTGCTTTCTGCATCAAAATGATCACATTTAGAACATATGTAAAATACTTTTTTTTTCTTTTAAAACAGAGGCTTACTCAGATGAAAATGACAACCAGCTTTGTTTTTTCCACCAAAACAATTTTCAGCAATATTATTTTAATTCTGAACATATCTTTAATTAAAAAAAAGTGTTCTAAGATTTTTAAATACCACATAGAATCAAAATAGGAAGAGTTCAGATGGGTATATTGTTAGTTTCTGACTTTCTACAGACAGATTCATTGCTATGATCACATATTCAAATGGTTGAAGCAGAAATTAGTTATTTCCTTACTTATTGCTTTAAAATGAATGTGTTCGTTACTCTGTCTTTCATTTCACATTTTCAACTTCTTTTAAAAAAAAATCTTAAAGTTTAGCTCAGTATGCCGGGACTATACTTTCTTCAGAAACTTGATTTCTTAACTACAATCTTCAGTTATTAGTGATCATAGTGACAGGTCACAAATTTATAGCCTTTTTGCTCAAAATTGATGAAGCCAGAATGTACCTTCCTGTGACTTACAAGCATGATGTGAAAAAGTAATATAAAGTTCATAGATTAATATTTATCCATATGTCACTCCTGGGACCGTAACACTTCAGTTTTAGGTAACATATTACAGTAAGAAAATGAATACTTCATTCCATCCATTTTATGAACAATCACAGACACACTTTACGTATATCTTGACAGATAAACAGAATGATTATTTTAATTTACACTGAATATGCAAATAGATCTGGCAATAACTACATTTGAAGTGTTCTGTGTTGTAATTAGAGCAGGGTGAAAACCACAACAAGTTTGCTTTAATTATTTCCTCAAACTTAAAAATAAATGGGCCATATTTTGCATTCTGCCTTTATGCTGAATTGGATTTGCACCTTGCAATTTGCAGTTCCCCTTGGGTAACAGGCAGCTATAACTACACCAAGCAGGTCAGAGCACTTAATATGTCTTCTGTCCAAGACACAAGACCTGGTTTCTGCCTCTACAGAAGAAAAGCAGTACCACAGAAGCAGCTACTCTTCTTCTTCCAGGATTCTACTAGAAGTAATGGAATAGACTATAACAGGAAGAAACAGAGCTCCACATAGATCATTTACTACCATTGCCTATCTTCATCTTTTCTAGCTTAGTCTATGTCTGCCCTGCAACTCATTGGAATTATTAATGGTATAAGGTACTTAGCCGAGTCATTATAAGATGATCAGTACTATGTTGTTGCCTTCTCCAAATCTGTCTTTACCCAGTGAAACGATGACCTCTTGTCTCAATCAGCAGAAAGAGCACCTGAGCACTCCTCACCACTTCACTACAAAGTTCACAAAAGGTAGATTAAACTATGTTGGCTGATTTTGCACAGAAAGATATCAAGAACACTAATAAGATTTCATTATGCTTGCTACACTGTGAAGATACTAATCACCCCCAAGAGAGTACAAACACTGTAAATCTCCATGGCTGTTTGTGCAATAATCATTAGACCATGGCTTAAGTGAATGGTTGCAGACTCTGGCCCTGTTGTTATTTCTGAAAACAAAATTCATTAAAAAAAAATTAAAATCATTCTCCAGCAGAGATATCTTGGTCAAATTATACATGAAATACAGACAGTCTTGACCTAAAAAAAGATTTTTTGTCTCTTTCTACAGGAGTATCATACATGTTTGAAGGAAACATAGCTTATCTTATCCTACGCAGCTGGAACTGTGAACATAATGACTGAGAGGCTGTGAATTCCTTAATCACACTGATGAGGAGGTACTTGGGCTCTGCACTGGGACATAGATCAAAATTGCAGGTGAGTTAGGCCTGATCTTGCTAATCACTATGCCTGTAAAGAGCCCTCTCAAAGTCGCAATCAAGTTCAGGAGGATAAACAAAATAGTAGGCCCAAGTAATTCTCAAATAATGTATGTGCGTACACTGTGAACTGATCACAGAAGTTTCACATGCAGTTAAAAAAAAAGAATAAAATAAAATAAAAAGTTTTTATTGTTATTTGCTGAACAATAGTTTTACTGTAAATTGTTCATCCAGAGAGTTGTCTGTGTTGTTCTCACAATAATCCAGAGAAATAAAGTGTCCATTCACTAAACTGAAGCTGAATGGGCAACCAGTAGTATCCTGAGATAGCTTCTGTCTCAGCATATTGCCAGGAAAAGTTCCAAAGAAGCTTTTAAGAGCTAACTTGAATGCTGAGGTCATTAACTATTGCAACATCTAGTGGGTCACTCAAAACCTCAACCATATGGAAACAAAAAAACCCAAAACAAATTAATTGAAAGCAAACTCCCATAAGTTAACAATCCTTTAAAAAAAAAAAAAAAAGCATTTTGCTCTGAAAGGGAGAGATATTTAAATGAATTTTGAATATTCAAAAATATAGAGAATCGCAGAAACATAAAGACAGATTAGAAAAGAAAACCATGTTAATCTCCATTAGCATTTAGAACCTACCCAAATCTATGGATTTGACCACTATTAATATATTCCTCAAAGTCTGTTTCCACAGACTTTTTACCTTCTTCTTCTAAAGATTTTGCATAAAAGCAGAATACTTCTGTGATAAATTACTCTGTATGAAATTTCTTTTTAAAATATATATTCATAAAAATATAATCCAATCCGATTTATGTATTAATAAATACGTATATTTACTTTCTAAACAAATCTTTGTATCCATATCTAAATGAAACAAAAGTAACTGTCCAACATGGACTAAAAAACATCATAGTATTTTTTCATGTTTGGGGACTCTTGTCATTTAGGATTCTTTAGTTTTAAATTTATTAGATTAATATGAAGCAGAACAATTACCATTCTGTTATCTATTTATCTTAACTTTGTCACAAATTCTTAAATGTCATATAATTACTTGTCTTTATTGTGCTCTATCTACCACCTATACAGCTCTCATAGAAATGCTAACACACCACATAGGGCTGCCCTGTTGACGGCAGGTTGTCTCAGATTTCCACCTGCTATACGGTATTAAAATAGATAAGAGAGTATTAAATACATCAACAACGCTACGTAGTGTAATTGCCAATGGGATTTTAGTCCATCATTACCAAGACATACCACAGTGCAGAAGATAACCCTAGGATGCAGCATATGCCAGGAAACTGTTTTTGATGTATTTTGTAACTGAAGCTAAGCATCACAAAAAATAAACTACCAAGAATGGTAAGTAGTAAGTGCCTCCTGAACCACTCTGCGTAAACTTGAACTAATTCCATATACTGGTTGAATTTTGTGGTTGGTTTCATCCCAATGAATGTGACTGTAAAAAGGAAATATTCTTCAAAATAGAGTTTTCATTTTGAAGGTGAAAAGATCTAAAAATAGACACAAGTTTTTAAGCTTTTTTATAAAAGCCCTAAACTATGTGTTCTAAATCTCCAAAATTTTTTCTACTTTTTTTTTTTAAATTCTGTTAAGCTCCCCAAATTAAAGAATCCATTACTTACACAGTGTCATTTCAAAAATTTCAATCAAATTCTTTTATATAAAATGAAGTTATGAAATGTATATACATATTTATGCAGACACACATAATACCCAATCATCAAATTTTGATCTTGCTCAAAGCAAGACAAACCCTGAGTAACTTGTAAACAGCAAAGATTGAGATAGATACCTAAAAGTTAAAAAAAAAAAAAAAAAAAAAACAGGGGCGGCTGTTTGGGGGG
>NW_010316930.1:5907-24270 GCF_000700745.2 Antrostomus carolinensis | reverse complement strand
AAAAAAAAAAAAAAAAAAAAAAGTCAGGCAGCTGTATTAGGAGGATTGTCTTTTTTGTGGGGCAAAAAAATATAGACTTAACTGTCACAGAAGTAGCACCTATCATTTTCTTATTGAAATAATGGAAGAAGTATTTATACTATGAAGATCCACAGTTCAAAAACCAAAGACAAATAAGCTGAAAAGGCATAAACTAGTAAACCAAAAGCTCGGGCCACAATCAGGAGAGGAAAAAAAAAAATCTCAACCCTTAATGCAATGTCCTTTTCTTTCCACTCAAGTAGAAATTATAGAAAAAATAAAATAAAAATTTTGACACACAGTACTTATTGAGTTTTTACTTAAGTCCTTTCCTAAATCAGGGCTTCAGTAAGTAGTTTAAGGACAAGAAATGTGATTTATCATCCCTAAGATGTCTTCTTTCCCTTGGGATCTGAAATACACACAGAAATCCATTCTAACTCTCCCTACAGACAGATGAGTGGGAAGATGCTTGGTGTGACAATCAAGAAGAACAAAAAGAAAAACAACTTTGTGAGAGAAGTCAGTGCTGATAATAAGGCCACTTATCAAAGGAACTAAACTGCTGAACAGAACTTGAAAACCAGCAATTGGGACACAGAGTATAGGCAACGGATGTGTGCTTCAACAAAATAATCACAGCCTCACTTTGTTTTCTAAAAATGCAAGATTTCACTATGCTTTTCAGTACAAACTTTCCTAGATTATTTTTCCCCCCAGCATTTACCATGCATAGCACTGACTGGTAGAGAAATATCGCTGTATTCAAGAACCACGTGTACTTCTGGGTATTTTTTTTCCTGCAGTTTTTGGAAATATTAAGAAAGGTAATTTTGCTTTATTGATGATTCTTGGTACTCCTTTCAGCACTGAAAAACTCTTAATGAATAGAATATGTTTGTAATAGTTTTACTACACTATAATAAAGCTAAATGGATAATCTGACTATACGGGAAAGTAGAAGATGCATGGGGTTGCTTTAATTTCCAAAAGCATGTCTTACCTACCACATATAAAGACACACATGACAATAAACAGGAATGATTGTGTAGTGATAAACAACTGGAGCATTTGGAACCCTGGATGTCATTAAAGTGAACGGTATGTCACAATCCTGGTTTTCAGTGGTAGCATACCAAAAATTAAACACGGCATCATTTGGTGGTAGCTGCAGCTGATTGAGTAAAAGCATAATACGTGCCTCCTTAATGATATGCATACTGCAAGATACTTAAACATTTGTTTGTTCTCTATAAAAATCAATTTTCTCCATGTCATTTAACAGCGCTGAAAGACTCTAAGGCCTAATCATATGTGATGTTTAGGAAAACTTGACTCACAGCTTTGTGTGAGACTTTCAGCTATATTTTCTGGGATATTTTTGACTATAGCATAACATACCTTTCCAACTCCATTATTCCTAGGTAAAAATTAAAAAAAATTAAAAATTACAGCATGAAATGTCTGGTCAATAAGGGCAAAATGGCTTTATAATATATGACAATACATATAGTTTTAATCATAGTAAACGTTAGACATAAATAGCAATACACACTAAGAATAGGCATGTGGTCACCGCAGTTCACATGCACATTATTTCTGCCTTTTCTACTATCCATTATCTTTTTTGCTTAATTCTACAGTTACTGTTCTAGACACCTAGCCATATTTTCGCCTGCTTCTGCTTTTTTTATAATAATTTGTCACAGCACGTTTTTGTTTCTACCTCTAGTTTGTATTGTTTTAAATTATGTATTTTCTAAAACAAAAATGCAAACATGAAGATAAACTATTAAAATTATCAACATGTTTTCAGGGAGAACACGTTACAGTTACAGAATTTCAGAAGTGAATGGAACATAATATCACTGGAAGAGATAACAGGCAAAGGGATTTTTTTCATTAAGAAGTTCTCCATACAAAATATACTTAAGAAATCTAAATAGTGACGAAGTACTCAGGATTCATATTCACTAAACAAAATGAAAGTTATCTGCTATGATAAATCAGTAATAGTAACAAACATTTAAGTTGCATTTTTAATCAATACCTGAGCAGAATTATTATTTTTAAATGCTACTTTTTGCATTTTGATATGCGTATCATCTGGCAGTAACACATCCAAAAAAGTTAGCATAGAAAATTGCACAAAGCACTGCTAGTCAACAGCATAATAATTCAGAAGCAGTATACATATCAGTTTTTTCCTTAAATTGATTTACTTATAGTGTAGTTATATTGTGACCTAGCACCTCAATAGTTTGAAAGAACAGTTATGATTTTGGTCTGCATTTACAACTAACAATGCCTGAGAATATTCTTTTGTTTTTGTGTATAAAACTTACATTTTGTCTCATTACTACATCGGTGTGTAGGTGTTGCAAAGGTGGGAATAATTTTTACAGTTTTTTGTTGCTTACATTTGTCAAGGTTTCAAAGGTTAACTTGCAAGTTATGCATGCTCATTCATGTAACGGCTATGCATTATTTATGAAATGTCTGTATAATGAGAGATTGTTTATACTCTAATATTTATGGCACATCCTGATCTGAAAGTCTGGATAAAATTGTCCAAGAAACAGCAGAAATAACAGCGCTTAACATGAAAACCTATTATTAAAAATGGATGGCAAACAAGGCTTATAGTATTACGTGTTTAGAAAATGTGAATAGGTGTTTTCTGCTACTGCCCTGCAAATAGAAATCTGACTTTAAGGTTCACCATTCATATACTTATTTTATACTTATTTTTCTGGCTGCACACAGGCATAGGAGTTTTTGAAAATTTCTGTCTGAACAATAAGCTATTGCTGATCTGCACTGTCCTGTGGATACTTACGCTTCCTCAGAGGGTTTAAAGGTTAAGATTTAAATAAATGTGAACTTCTGAAATTTATCCCCATGAAATAATTATTTCCTTTACAAATCAAAAGGTATTTTTCTTGGTAAAATTAATTAAAAGCTTATTTTTATATGCTTTAAAGACCTTTTTGGCGAAACCTTAAAGAACACATTAAGACAAAGTCTTCCAGTGCCACCATTCATACAATTTATATACAAACACTTCAAGAGGGGGCTTGGTCCAGCTTACAGAGCTCAAAAGAAGGGAAGATACTAAGCCACAGCCCATGAGGAGTTGGGAGTCAGCAGGGTTGAGTATACTTCTTTATCAGCTAGTAGCAAATTAAGTACTTCCTAAGCAAGAGCAGTGAATATGGTAACAACAGCTGGACTGACAGCCAGCTGTGCAGGTGAAAAGCATGTGGGTCACAGAAGGCAGCATTTGTAATCCTGTTCTTCACTTCCCAGGTATACCCAGCCTCTATGAAAAAGTGAAAAAGGCATCATACATGTGGAAGGATACACTGAATAGTATGAAATTGCCTGAAGAATTTATGGATGCCCCCTCCCTGGAAGTGTTGAAGGCCAGGTTGGATGAGGCTTTGAGCAACCTGGTCTAGTGGAAGGTGTCCCTGCTCATGGCAGCGGGGGGTGAATTAGATGATCTTTAAGGTCCCTTTCAACCCAAACCACTTTATGTTTTTATGATTCTATGAAATAAATGTAAAAAATATACTTTCAGAAGTCAAGGAAAGGAAGAAAAGGGAAAATCAGTATTCAAGGGACAGGCCTTCTAATAGGTCAATCATAGTAGGATTTCTCTACATGGAGTTTATGAAAAAGTAGTGTATATGCATTTTCAGCTTACGCCTTGACAGTCTTTAGCAAATAAAAGGCTCTGGTCTTCCACCTATTTATTTCACTCATCTATCTCATCTGTCCATCACTCTGACTCATACAAAGGGAGTGTGGAGCATTCACAAAAAGACTGCAGCTAGCTATATGAGGTATAAAGAAAGAAAATTTAAGTCTTGCAACTTTATTAGTCCAAAGAAGTAGCTAGAAGGAAAAAAAATGTGATGTTTTAAAAAGTTATTTTGCATTCAGTGAAAATAAATAAATCCAATTATGAAAAATGTACAAGCAAACAATAAAAGAGTATTAAAGGCACAAAATGCTAAGCAGTAACAGTAACACCCCAGATAAAGTTTGAGAAAAACATGGAAATAAACTCTTTTCTACAACCTGGTTCTGTTTCAACTAATTTGGCAATGGTAACTGGAAAACACATAGCTACAACAGAAACCATAAAGCTTCTCAAAACACAACTGGCATCATAACTGAGAACCCCCAAATTTCTGTTTAGCTGAAGTTGCATAAACAATATTATATCTTCATTATTGCTCTGTGGATGAATATAACAACAGTTGTAACTGCACAGCTTTGCAAACAGTTAGTACTATTTTGGAAGTCACTGGAACTTATCACAACCTTACTTTTCCGCTAAACAGGGATGGCACTTGAAGTGTATTGACAGTTTTCTGATATTATGTTGGTGAAACTGGCCACTAAGGAAGAGCTTGGAAAGCTTAAGGTTAACCAGGGTAAAAAGGACTCTTTTTTTTTTTTTTTTTTTTTTTTTTTAAGTTCACAGAATCATCTCCTCTGTAAATTGTTGATTACTTTGGCAAGGGGGTCCAGAGGGTCCAGAGGTCCCTTCCAACCCCAACCATTCTGTGATTCTGCCATGTTCAAGATACTTGTATTTTCTCTGCATACTCTGGGATGACACCAGCATCACCTGCAGGAAAATATTCATGCAAAATAAGCATTAAAGAAAAATTGCAGAGAAAAGTCTGTTGATATCACTATATATACCAGTCTCTCAACTGCATGGGAAGAAACACACCTATGGCACTGAATTTAAAATATCTTGTGAAATTTTCTTTTAGAACTCAATTCCTCTTTTGCTTGAAAACAAATGAGTTTGGCCCATTTGATGTTTAAGGTGGCTTTGAAACGTGGGGTTTAAATAATAACCCTTAATCATCTTGATGGCTCTGCTCTGGACTCTCTCAAGCAGTTCCCTGTCCTTCTTGAACTGTGGGGCCCAGAACTGGACACAGTACTCCAGATGCAGCCTCTCCGGGGCAGAGTAGAGGGGGAGTAAAACCTCTCTCAACCTACTAACCACACCCTTCTAATACACCCAAGTTTTGGCAGTTTAATTGAAATCTATTTGAAAAATATTAATTCACAGCAATAAACAAAAGCTAAAAAAATTGTCTCACTTCTATTTAAATAATAGCAGTGATAATGGATTTGGGAAAGAAATAATTTCTCAGTAATAAGGAATAATAGCTTATTTTTTGCAGGACATTGTACATCTTCAGAATGTTTTATAAGCATTAAATATGCTTCAGACTCCCCTTGCAAGTTAGGTGTACGTGATGTCTCACTTCAAGAATGGAAAAAACTGAATTAGGGAACTTTGTTAATTACTCTACCCTATAACAATAACTGTCCAAAGAGCCAGAGTGAAGGTAGGACCTCTGAAGGAACAGATGGCTAGAAGGACCATGGGACATCCAGAAATCATGGACAAAGCCTTTACTGATGGGCAGACAATCAATGCAACATGTGGATTCTCACCCTTAGAAAACATGAAGTCTCCTGTGTGTATTACTCTGGTCTCACTGGACTTGATATGTTGCTACGGGACATCACACGCAATCTTGCCAATGCTTCCTGCTACCCGAAGCCTGGTGTACACCTACTGTACCAGGTCTCCATGCCCACTCCGTCTCCCTTGCAGATCCTATGGACAGGGCAGGTCACCTTAATTGGTTCATCACACCCAGGGCATGTGAAACACACTGCAGGTATCATATAGTGCTCACAGATACAGGTTTTTTCTAAATTAAAAGGCGTAGAGGAGACCTATTCAGACCATGCCTCAGTCTCTAATGCAAACTTATTAACAAGACACATGATGTAAGTTAGTCTGAATTAAAGTAATAACAACATTACAAAACAGAGACATCAAATACTTCCCATGAACTTACTGGCCAGGTATTTTCACAATATAAAATGAAGCACTTGCGCAGCTACAAATAATATCAAGATAGATGAGAGTGACATTGCCACAGAAAATATTCTAGCTGGGAAAGATCTTATCTGTGGAGCTACATTTTCAGCTCTTTTACCTTTTTGGAGGCTGGGCTTGCAAATTCCTGAGGAACAGTGATGGAGAGCGTGCAGTGACAAGCAGGTGGTATATCAAACCTGATAGGGCTCACTCTGACAAGGCACACACTTTGGTGGATGCTCAGTGCTCATTCTGTTTTTCTGGGATAAGAGGTTTCTTTCCTGATTAGTACTATGGGAAGCATTGTTACAGGACTGCTCTGTTCCTGTGTAATCTCCCAATAGCCTGTGGGATTACAAACTAACACGACGTAAATGGTAAACAACAACCCAATCACTCCTGACCCACTTACATTTCCTTGTAACCTACAGTGTGTGGCTTCCTATGTTCATCTATCTCTATGTCTATTTTATTTAACTATCTGCATTGAAAGACAAAGATAATACTGGGGTTCTAATTTTCAATTTAGCTTCATTAAGAATTGAATCAAGTTCAGATGTAGTATAAAATCAGTGCAACCTTGTTAAATACTTTCCTCAATTTTAATTCAACTAACAGCTTTCAATACATTGCTCTGCAGATGTAAACTTCTGGTGATGATAAATATAACCAGCAAATTTAAGTTCAAATATCAATACTAACTTGGCTCGTATGAAACAGCATGTTATCTTTGAATTGTTTTCAAACTCCTGTATGGCCATGTGGTCACAAGGAGAAAAGGCCACTTATGCTCCCTTTTGTTCCATCATCCTTACTTCCTTACTCTAATCATTGGAGAGAAGAACACTTTTCAGCTGACAAACACTCCATCTGGACCTTCTTGTCTCTTTCCCACATCTGACAACCCATTTAGGAAATGCATTCATAATAAAAACATAGAAAAATTTGGTCCTCCAGAAGTTTCAAATTTTAATTTAAAAAATCAGCTTGACTCCTTAGACATACCAGAAAATTACAGATGAATTTTCACAAGAATGAAGTCACTTATAAAGAATAATGCACTACAAGTTATAAATTACATGCTGACTCAGAGATGGATGATTTTGTATAAAATAATTTTGTATCTGTGTTTTGTGAACTGTCAGGAGGGCTTGCTCCTTATTACCCAATTTCCGTGCATGGAAGTATTAATACAGGCCAAGCCAACCAAACTCTTGTATTTTTACTCTCTATTAATAAAGCTCTGTCATTCTACAACCATTAATTCTGAAGGAAAAATTGGAACCCACATCTTTATAATATTAACAAATATTTTTGTGATGCTGATTTTTATGGTACAAATGTACAACATAACTACATAGCTTTTCCTAACAGTGGGTAAAAATATTTTAAAATAGTTAATGACATGCAAGGTAGTTCAGTTTACGTGGAAACTACTTTGATTTTTAACACTGCTTGGAACAACAGAGACTGTAGTAAGTACATGATGTTCTGACACTGCATGCCAGATAATGTTGCTATTTTAGGAAGAAATGGTTTTCATGGGGATAACTCACCAAAGACTGCATGATTGATTAGAAGTGTCTTGCAATGTGCAATTCACTGGTAATTAGATCAGTAGTCATTTTCAAAAAATACAAGTAAGAACCAGACTGTGATCTCCATCACTAAACCAGTTAAGTTCATACTCCTCAAGTATATATTTTGGCAAAAAGAAACATTATTCAGGAATGCTAAAGGCATTAAATTACTGAATATATAGTTAAATCATGGTTTAATTATCAGAAAATACATTATATGCATGTTAAGACTGCTACTTATATCACATGTACCTAAAAAAGCCTTCCTCATGCCCAGATAGGTTAAATTTGTGGATACAAATTTGGCTCCTTTCTCAAGGGTCACAGCAATCCCCAGTTGCTTCATTCTGTGTGCTAATGTATGATTTAGCTGAAACTATGTAAAAATGAATATTACTAAATAACTCCTTTAAGTGTCATTTATTTCTAAACTGTTTCACATAAATACATTATTCCAGTTAACTTAGGCAGTAATTTCTATTGATTCAATTAACTCAAGTGCCATCTCTTTCAGGCAAATGCATGGAAAAAAATCTGAGACAAAAAACAAACTGGCCTTGCTTTTGACCACTCTATCTCACTCTGTGCATCAGTCCTCTTTAGAGCAAGAGACGTAATTCTGATGGTGTTATATGAGACCTTCCATAAAAGCAGAGAAGAGGTAACACTCAAACATAATTGGTTCCACTATTTCCAGATGTGAGAGATTTGAGAGGAGCTGTTAAGAGATTATTCTCTTAAGTTTTATGAAGTTATGAAGGGTAGTTATATGGTCTATTTTAGACCTCTAATTAAAGTGCATCCAAGATGCACTAAAGATTTGGAATGCAAGATTCCCTCTGCAGTCAAAAGAGAGAAAAACACTTTCCCTTATTTTATTCTGTAAATAACTTAAACCAGTTAAGGAAAAATAAATAGCGCTAAATTCACTATACTTTTCAGAGCTTCTTTCATCAGGAAAGTGATTCAAGTAAATCACTCAAAGCCCACTCCCAATTATCCAATTGACACAAAGTCCACCTTCAGTCCTTCTATTCTCACTTCTGAGAGGGGCATTGACTGAGAAATCTGTTAGCTAAAGAAGGAGGAAGGCAGTTCTGAGAAAACTCTCATATCTAAAACAGCAAGAAGGACAACTAACAGATATGACTATTATACATCTTATGGTTTCAACTGAGTCACTGATTCATTCCTTCTCTCACAGCAATAGATTTGGAATTACTATAGCAATATAGCAAGCATTTTTTTTTTTTTAGGATACTCAAGCCAAATATGTCTAAACTTGGAAAGCATCAACATAGAGTCAGTTAAGCATCTATTTCTGAGTGTTGTAAAAGGTGGTACTTAAACTGCTGTGGATTGCCTATGCTTGCTGAATCTCTCAAACAAGTTTTAATCTGTTGCACCTTTTTGTAATAAAAAAAACCAGAACATAAATGAATGTGTTCCCCATGTGTGTCTGATTCCCCCAATCTTTTCCCTCCTTGACACTAAATCCCTTGCTTGTTTTTAGCAATATTTAACAGGGGAGAAGAGATCTGAAGAGCACTGAGGTGCTCTAAGCTTCACAAAACAGTCAGGAGAGAAATTATTCATGCCCTGTTTTCACGAAGTTTCAGTGGCAGCTTGACTTTATTGGATTTCAGAAAATTCATATAGGAGCTCAACTGCAAGGGAGAACAAGGCTTCATTGGTTCTCTGGAACACAAAAATCACTTGTTCCCCCTTACACATATTTTCAATAGCTGAAGAGAGATTTTTGTATCTGATACTTGAACAAATTTTAAATATTAGAACTTTGTGAAATTAAGCAACAAAAATATTAATTTTTAAATAAAAGGATTATACAAATAAACTTTCTAGACATCCCTTTGATTTAATCTCATGAACACTGCTTATTAAAAGTGAGCAGTTCAGGGCTAGGGTAGAAAGATTCACATTTCTCATCACTGAGTTCGTATTCCAGTTACAGAGAAGTCAGGCTAGTGTTGTAGTTCCCATGAGACACCTATGAAACCTGTGTGTTATTCATAGGGAAAAAAAGTCTCAATACTTAAACAGTTAGCCTGGTGAGCAAGTAAGCAACTGAACATCCCCACACTTTGAGGACAGCATGCTCGTACTTAGGAAAAGGAATTTTACAACAGACCTGTGCTGAATCGATAACTATCTTGGGAGAAACAGAGGTTGGGCTGCTGGTGCCTAGTCTAGGTGGAAGGAACTGCAAAAGATAGTATCTTGGATAAGCAAATTAAATAAGTGCATATGGCTAAAGTGCTAGGAGATTCTGGTCTTAATGATTTTGAAAACAGGAAGACAGACCATGTCACCTTCCAGTATTCACAGCAGTTATATTTTTGTTTTCAGTAGACAAATTCAGCTTGCCCCAGAAAATGGAGTCAATGCCAGTAAAAACCACTGTTGCCACCTCGTGCTCCTGATGCTTCACAAAGTGTACTAAAACACAATATTGCAATCCTGAAGCTATGAAATAACAAACATGTCAATGTGATAAAGTATAGAAATTAATTGCTGACACATTTTTATTTATGTTAAGCTCGTTTGTTTAACAGTCACTTTCCTGGGTTTTCTTCTTTTAGTTTTGTTTTTCCTTTGCTTTTTTAAACATTTATGTAATTTTATTTTTACTTTTGGTCTGAAAGCTGCATTATTAGAACAAGTTTTTGGAAAGTAGAAAGTACATTTTGATAGGAATAAATTTTTTTATCCTGGACATTTAAAACAACATTTATATGAAAACTTTGCCTTACTGACTGAGCATTAACATTATGAAAGATATGCACTGAAAGCAGAGATAGAATTCCTCTTTATAGACATGCTGTTTCAGCCTAGCATAGGTTGTTACAATTCCTTTGTCATGAAACATCCTCTTCCTTTGTTCAGAGTCTGTGACTGAGAACATTCCAAGATTAGAAAAAGGTATAATTTCTGTTTCTAACACAGGATGAGTTTCTGTGACCTAGACTATCTAATTCTGTGCTTGGTTCCTTCAGATTTGTCAACAGTATAGTTTAAGCTAAGTTTAACAATTTCTGCAAGCCTGGTCTTGTTAGGATATCTTTTTATGAGAGTAATTTTGGAAATACAAGGTAAGGATGGAAACATGCTTCCATGCACAATAAGCCATTCTCATAAAGTATCCTACAGAAAGAATTAAGGGTGTGAAATACATGCCTTTCATGGCAAGAATGGCATTCATCACAAGGTACAAGGATGGCTTTTGGTTGTGAAAGTCTCATAACTGTGGCTCTGGTAGTAGTTTGCACTTGTAGAAACAAGATACATCCCTCATTCTTCTAACTTCACTTTTCTGTTACAATTATTAAGTCCTACCACTTTTTGGTAGGACTACAATTGAGCAACTGACCTCACTGCAATTGAGCAACTGAACTATTTAGATACTACTAGAGATCCTGAAACTATTTTGATCATCATTACTTTTCTTGAGTAGCAAAATACAAAAGGCTTCAGAAAACTACTTCTTAAGCTTAAAACCTATAAAATTGCAGAATTGATACAAAATTTCAGATAGTTAAAAACTGAAGATAAATGTTTTGGTTCAGAACCATGGGAGTTTTCTTAGGTTTGTTTTTCATAATAATGCCATACGCTTGATTATAAGTGCAAGTACAAATTCATTCAGGAATCACTGGGAATTTAACAACAACAACAAACATATCCCTTAGCGTGGAGTACCAGTACTGGCAAAAAGAAACAAAATTTCTATAGATACAATTTGTTTTATTTCTAGGTATTATTTTACTTTCTTGATAATGCAGAGAATAGCTCTTGGCTCTTGCCTCATAATCCCAGCACACAGACCCAAATATCACACAGTGCAGTACTTTGGACCTTTCCCTGTCAGGCGACCACACTTTATCTGTAGCTGCCAGCCCTGATATTTGATCTGCTAATCATATACTAATCTCGCACATGGGTTCCTGGAACAAAAGAGGCTATGGTGCTTCCCTGCAGCAGAATGGCATGCCATGGAGTTGGACCAAGTCTGGCTGGAGATCATTTCCCGCTTCACATCCTCAACTCAAGAGATATTCCATGTCATATGGCCCAAGATGTCACTGCCTTATGTACCAAAGAAGATACTGATGAGGTCTGTCAAACAGCAAAGATTCTTCCCCTCACATAGCCAAGCTATCAAAACACTCACTGCAGTGTTTCACTGCCACAAACTTTGCTTGCCAAGCCTGAAAAGCTATCAGGAACCACCTGCACCTTTCAAGAGAAACTATTCTATTATTATATTTAGTTTATTGCGCCATTCACAAACTCTCCCTGGAAGCCACAACTTAACCATGATAAATTAACACCAAAACATTCAAAACACTCAAGTGCAATGCAAACTGCTACAGTACTCTGAGCATTGAAACAGATGAAATAAAATCATTGTGCTCTGCACAGCAGTATCTTAAAGTTTAATAGCTAGAAAAACAACAACTATCAAACTAAGAAGCATTATTACAAAGATTCTTTCTCATTAACTTCACTTTAGAAAAACATTTTAATTAGAATATTTAATACATACATTTTAGTTAAACATGAGCAATCAATTTTATGTACTTCTAAGCATCAAAAAGTTTAGGAGACAGTATCTTCATGCTATAAATATAAAAAAACCCTCTTTTTTCTCCATTCTCACTTATCTTAGAAAGTCATCTCAACATAGAACAGAATGCATAAAGATGGCAGAAAATATCTCATAACCTTTAATTGTACCCCTGGAAGTATTTTATTCAATGACAGTTCATATAAAATCAGCCACATCAGGCTGGGGAAAAACCTACTATAATTCCCCTCAATTAGTTCTAACCTCTTAGGTTTACTTGTAGTTATTGCCCGAAAGCGTTGAAAGGTCCAGATAGAGAATTGCTTTTCTGAAGACACTGTTGGGGTCAAGATGAAGCTTATTTCTGATACATAGTTATTTTGTTTAGTTAAGACAAAAGCAGGGGGTAAAGAGCAATTCAGATAGCTCCAACTGGAGGCAAGTAACAAAGTCTCTGTGCACTTCTCTAAGAGTTACTTACTGCTTCCACTATCTGCTTCAGATACTAGCACCGAGTTGCAGTTGGAACCAAAGCCCCAGGTCGCCATCTGGATCCTGCTCATAGCAGTATGAAAACAGCTCAACAGCTGCCCATTTTATTTATATAAGAGTCATGACTAATGAATTTAAATGTCTGCAGTAATTTCCACCTGTCCATCCTGACTCTTGCTGATCACTGCCTCTGCTGCAGGGATCAGTTAGCTGTCTAGGGAAGCAGCACTGAACTGCTATAATTTACAGCCCCACACCTGGAGTTAAGCTGGGGCTGTTCACCATCAAGATGCAATCTGTAGCTGCTCAGCAGCTGTGGTCAGAGCCGATCCACCCTGACAGCAGGAGTGGAAAGTTCTGGGAGAGGGGCAGGACAGACTGCAAACACGAGAACCACAGCAGACTTTCAGATATACTATGAGAAAGTTCATGATGAAATAAAATCATGTGCTACCCAGTCATCCAAACCTAAAAACCCTAAAATCCATTAAAACAAAACAAAAGCCCTGGTTCCTCATTCCTTTTATAAAACTAGTCATTTATAAAGGTAAAATACAAAACCAAAACCACAAGTGGCCATAGTAAATTCTTACTGTGCTTTTTCATCAGGTCAGCTACCTAACTTACTTTTAGTTGCTTTCTTTCTCCATCTCTAAGTTACGATAGTATTAAATGAAAACTTTA
Source organism: Antrostomus carolinensis (assembly GCF_000700745.2). Taxonomy (NCBI): domain Eukaryota; kingdom Metazoa; phylum Chordata; class Aves; order Caprimulgiformes; family Caprimulgidae; genus Antrostomus; species Antrostomus carolinensis. The sequence continues at coordinate 10,979 of NW_010316930.1, read as the reverse complement.
ATTCACAGGTTTTAGCGGCTAAACATTCACCAAGAAGTTAATGAAGACACATTGGCCTATGACACCCAAGACTGCCAATGGCTTTCCAGCAAGTGTTAGGTAGGATCACAGGTAATTTGTTCCCTGAGAAGACAAAAGACTGCTTTTAATCCTTTTGTGACTATACTCATTCATAGTGACCTTTCCCTGGCCATAGTCTACACCAAAGTGAAGCATCCCACAGTGCTACTGCCATTTAGTTCATTCCAAAGCACTACCTGCTGCTCACTCAGCACTCCCATCAGTCAATCACTGCTACTTCACAGCTGCTCCCCCTTTTTCTCTTTCTTAACTAAAGATGACTTGCACATTTTACCACGTAAGACTACCACTTCCCTCTGAAAAATCAAACACCACTCTAGTTCATACTGTAAATAAAACTTAAAAGATCAATTTTGCATTTAAGGTCACTTATAATCAATTTTTTAAGAATATTAATACATTTTAATGGAGAACAGCCTGCTTTTTCAAAATTTATGTGTCACTTATAGCTACTAGCTGCAAATACAAAACTTAGTTAACAGTTATTTGTAATTGCTAATTAATTTGAAGAAAAAAAAATCACATATGCAAAGAGGGAAAAATGACAAGGTTTTATAGGGATGTCAAAGCTATTGGAAATAGTTGGGTGCAAACCCACACCCTACCAGAAGAACATCTGCAAGTAAGCTTTAACCAGTGCAATCTTTAGCACATAGTACACCCGTAAGTGTGGAAAGGATGAATCCTCCATCTTCTGCCGCTTACTGTACCACAGTAAATTCACATAACCGATGCAAGGTCACCAAGTTTACCACCCTTTTCCTTAGAGAAGATTTCAAAGTAGTACAATGCAAGAGCCATCATCTGCTTAGTTCCAGGCAAGAATTTGTTGTTAACAGACACATGGAGCACATTATGTTCTAACCACTCTCACCTGCATGCTCTGGAAGGCAGCATCATCAGAGCTGCTCTCCTGACAAATTCTAAAAATCTCATATAAGTCTACTTTAACAAAACAAAACAAAAAAACCCAACAAAAAAAAATTTAGATAGATATCTCTGTTAAAAAAAAAAAAAAAGAAAAAAGAAAAAAAATGGTTATAAAGGAATTCAAGATGTCTAATGCATCCCGCTTTCCATTTCAAATTCAGGAGCAGATCTTGAGCACAACCAAGTAGTAACTTGGCCATACTGTACTGTAGCACAGTTCTGTTTAAAACAGGGCCACTAAAGCCACAATATATTTTAAAAATCACAAACACTAATTTACAGTAAGACTTTAAACAGGCCTCAAAATATAGTGTCTAACTGCACTGTTCTCTCAGTTTTTCCTTCCATGCTGGCCAATTACTATAGCACTGAAACACCCACAACCTATGCATATTTTCCTCTGAAAAAAAAATGAGTGACCTTGTTAAGTTTCCTTATTTTTGGAAAATGTGTAGCTCAACCTCTTCCATTAATATTTATTAATTATACTTTTCTACATTGAACTTCTAATTATTGAAATGCTTAACACATGGTTCTATAACTGTAGGTTTCGCCAGGTGCGTGCTTCTTTCCACTGTTCTTGAAGTGGAAAAGTCCCAACTCCAAGCCTCAAGTTCTTTCAACTCAAGAAAGAAACAATCCAGTTTCATAAATGCAATGACTGTCTTATCTCACTAACTTAATCCATATATTCAAAAGAAAGACATAGATTAAAATATTGTGTATTTTCATTTGAATCATCAACAAAATCAACTTATTGCTCATATACTGTGATTATTATTGATCTGATGAAGTTTTTTCACCCACCAAAGAAAGTGTTTGATCTTCCACAAAAAAATTTGTTTTTCCTACAGAAATATTTTCCTCTAAAGCAATATAATATTCCCATTATATTTCTTATCAACGTTAATTCCAAAATGTTAGAAAAGTCACAATTTATGCAAAAACATACTCTTCACACCACAAGAGTTATCTGACATTTAGGGAAAAAGAGGCTATTTATCTTAGGACAACTTTGTCGTTCTAAAAACCAAATAAATGACCAGCTTGGAGTTGTCTTTCATACATTTGGAATAAGATGTCTAGTCACGTATCATAACAAGCTGTTGAGGGAGATGGAAAGCAAAAAGAAAAGGGCACCAAAAAAATCTGTAGTAATGAGTTTCAGGTCCATGCTGTCCAGATGAATCTTTCTATATTTCTATAGGTTCAAATCAAAGGAAAAGCAAAATAACCATGGCAACTTCCAACCCTTAGATGTCTTAAGGGTTGGAACCTGGACTCCTGGCAGTCATAAGTAATGCCTAGAGAAAAAGTGAATTCAGTGCTGGCACATTGGGAGCTGTTTTTTCTTCAAAAGGGAACAATTACAGCTTTGTATAGTAGTACCTCCAAACTGCCTACATCTCCCCAAAGGTAAAACATGTAAATACTGAGATTTAATTCCCTTACTGTGAACAAGGTCTCTTGCACTATTTTTTCTTTATGGTAAAATTAAAAAGTAATAAAGACATTTAATATATCACTAAAGAAAATTCAAGATATATTGTGTCACAGTTGTTTTTCTTCCATTTCATCTTTTGACACAATAAAAGTCTAACCCAGACTCAATGGATGTATCTACATTTTTATTATTAATTTACTAAAAAAAAGAATTATTTTGTGATAATAAATTTTCATCTTCCCCCCTCACCATTTGTTGTATCTATTAATAATTTTCTACATTAAAAGTTGTGTTAACTTTTTAAAATATTTGTCCAATACTCTGAATTCTAAACAAGATAATTTCCTTATATTTAATGTTTTATTCTTAAGGGTATATAAATTCTTATTTCCTGAAACATAGACATAGGTTTTTTGCATTTCTGTTTTGTGCTTGGTACTAAGGAAAAGCTTTATTTCATACTCAGTACAGGAATATTTTGGAATGCCTTTACTAGAATAAATTGGAAAAGCCAAGGTACTATTTGTAAAGATCATTTAAAGTCTTGGGCCAGGCTCCTCATTCACTTACCTAAATAAGATAAGGATATAATTTCAAGGAGTTCAGTGTGATACAGCTACAGTCACTCTAAGAAAGAGACAGACTTGGTTGCAAAAAATGTTAAAAGCTGTTGTAGGGTTTTGCAAAATTCATTAACATTATAGTAAAAGTTCTACCCTGAACAGTTCTGTCCTCACTGAAGTCAAAACTTTGATTATAATAGGAATAAATTTCATTTTGGCTTCAGTGAAAGTAAAGTTAGCCCAAAAATTTTTAAAATTTGGCTTAATATTCTTTCATTTTGACCAAAAATATTGACCTTGCATGTTGTCAGTTTGCCATTACAAAATTCTGTGAAAAACCTGGATAGTAATGCCAGTTGCTTTGCTTGTACTTTCAATACTTTTTCTAATTTATCAAAGATGGACAAACTCAGTTATAGATCTAGTTTTCCTATTCATTCCACTTAGAGGGAACATTTTGTTTTGTAAAAGTCTTTTAGGACAGTTCCCTTGCCTAGCCTCATAACTGCTTATTTGCTTTCTTCCTTACACAGAATAAGTGTGTTCCTATCAGAGTTCACTGTTCATAAAGAAACAGTGCTGCTTTAAGGATAAAATACAGCAGAATTCTGAATGCTTTTTGTATGATCTGATGAAAAATTTAATGGAAAATAATTAAACTGGCCATGAACTCTCAAAAATGCATAGCTGAAAAGTGTCTCTTGAAGACCCAGGGACAACTGACTCAAGCTAAGTTTCTCAGGGAATCAGAAAGCCCTAGATCTAGTCTTAAGCAGCCACTGAAAATAGAATAGATGACTTGTGAGGAGCAAAAAAACCCCAAAACAAACAGGAAAACCCCGCAACAAACCAACCACCTTTCCCTGAAAAGCAGTGAATCATTACAACACCATAAGATAGTGGACCACATTTATTAAAACAGGTCCTGCATCTAAGATCAACAGGGAAGACGAGGTGTTGCTCCTTAACTCAGTTGTCTTCAGCTGTCCTTGAAATGATTGACAGCCCAGCATTAAGTTTTAGGGATGCTCAGAAGATATTTAATGTCAAGTTCAGTGTTGAACATGCTAGTATTTTAAGAACAACACCTGTTCCAAAGCCTTTGACTACTATTATCAGTCGCAGAAAACAGAAGGAGCCAGAAGCACTTGGCAAGAGAAACTCCAAAAGATTTTTCTTACTGTTGAGGAAGTCTCTCTCCTGTCTGCAGCTTGAGAATGCTTTGTTTCTTTATCCCACTCCACTTTCTTTTTTCTTTCTTTTGTATTTATTTATTTTTAGATCGAGTGGGTAGGAAACAACATTACTTTGGGAGCAGGTTGTTCCTTAATTGCTCTTTACTTCTAGTCACTTTTTAAAAAGGCAATGTAAGCTAGCTTGTGAAAATGCAGAACTACTGTAGCAATTGCCTGTGTTCACCTTTTCCAGGCTGCAGCTGATGTAGTACATGCAACTTATTTTCTTTCAAAAATACATTGCATTAGAATAGTACTAACAGTAGTGAGTGCTCTGTAAACCCATACCTTTCCTGATTTATTGTAACATATTCATGCATATGTATTTGCTTACACTTCTCCATGTGCTTGAAGCGAGGGTTTTGATGTATTTCTTTTGTTCTGTTGTTCTGGACAATGCTCTGAACATATTTTCTTTGCATCCAAAAAGACTGGGAATGTGTCTAAAATCATTATCTGCATAAGCAATTAAAATAGGATAAAATAGAAGTTGAATGTATCAATGCTATGATAACAATAAGATATATCTATTTTCAGAGTAAATGTATTTACTCACTGAAAGAAAACAGTATCATATATTTGGAGAAGAAAAAAGAGTAGGTTTACAGAACATTTCTAGTGGGAATCCTGATAATCATTTAAGATTTAGAAACCCTCTAAAGAGTTTCTCCTGTAATCCGTTTGCAAAGTACACATTAATTGAAATACATGTCACTCCAAATACATAGATTTGTTCACTGGACTGAGTGTCAGGTTTCTTAGTATCACATATAAAATTCTATCAAGAAACAATACTGAGGATAATATTCTTGTATCATT
>NW_010316930.1:0-5880 GCF_000700745.2 Antrostomus carolinensis | reverse complement strand
GCTCTTCCCCTCTTAAAATTTTAGATGCTTATCCTGAATTCAAATACAGAGTTAACTTCTGAAATAATTGTGCGTTACTAGTCTAACTTTACATTTAGATTCTGTGTGATTCTGTGATAAGCATTAACCTGGAACCTTAGACTTGAAAGTGATGTGTTTAATGAATCACGCAGCCTTCTGAATGGATGTGCTGCAGGCTTATTCTAACTTCTTCCTGTCTAGTAAAAATATAAGAGAACACCACTTGACAATTCAAATACATCAATATTTTCTCTAGCAATAACATATTCTCTGACTAAAATATAAAATAATGATTTATTTTTCATTATTTTTAAGAATAATCCAGTGATTGGGTACTAAAAACAGCATCCATACTTTTTTTCTTGAACCAGATGCTCAGGACCAGAACTCAAGAAATATTAAGAAATGTGGTCTTAAGGTGCCTCTGAACCCCTTCAGTTTTGTGTTTTTCAGGCCCAGCTTCAGCTCAAGTTAGAACCAGAAGTTACTATAGCTGCTGAAAGCAAAGATCATCCAAATAAAACAACCTTAAATTATGTAGTTCTACACTCCCAATACTTGTGCTGAAAGAAGAGGAAAAGATTTTTTCAAGTAGCTGCTTAATCTAGCCTCTCAGTTACTTCCAGTGAAGAGCAACAGTACAACACAGATTCCAACATCTGACCCCTGGTTTATGTTCAAAATCACATTTGCCTTTTTTAGTAACAGAGGTAGAACAAGCTGCAACACAGGCCATGTCTTAACACAGACATGTAGAGAAAGGAAACCATTTGCTTTCTTTGTGGTCTCAGCTGAGAAGAAGCAAGACTTTTTTTCCTATGTTGATAGTATACTTTTGCAGTGACAAATATGTGATTCATTCAAAACAACACACTATTTGCTTATCCCAGGATATAAGCAAAAGACCAAAACAAGTCTGCATAACAGAAGACCAACTACATATGTATCTTTGCAAATTTTCCTCTGACTGACTAACTTCACCTCTAGCAGAAAGAGCTAGACCACCTTCCCTGCATCTCCACTCCTTCAGAGGGAAAGTTTGAAGCGCCACTAGTTTTTCCACTGTCACTGCTTGGAAGACTCTTTGACCAATGCTTATCATAGTTTGGGTTTTTCACCCTTCTTTGGTCACAGGCATTTGTCTTTGGGAGGTGGGCCATTCTGATCCTGAAGTCTGATCAATACTGTCCTCTCGCTGAAAGGTCAGACGTTGTTTCCCTACTCCCTACACCTGACACTGTTGCAATTCCTTGGGCCCCTTTTGAGGAGAACTGCTGAGTAGCATCAGTAGCCAAGAAGTGCTTTGCTGCCTTTAACATTCTTGTGATAACCTTGTTATGATTAAGCAGCACATTGACTAGTCTAGAGAGGAGAGGATTCCATCTGAAGGAAACTCAAAATTTGACAACAAATTTGCAGAAAGTATTAATGCTTTGGCTCTGCCCAGCAGACCTCACCAGTTAGTTTATGTGGTGTTTAGCCTGGTTGGCAGCCAAACGCCCGCTCACTCTCCCCCCTCCAGAGAACAGAGAGAGAATTGTAGGGGTAAGGAGGCTCATAGTTTGAGATAAGAACAAGTTAATACTTGAAATAAAAGAAAACTTTAAATAATAATGTCAATAATAATGGTAATAATAGTAATAATAAAATATGGAAGTGAGTGATACACAGTGCAATTGCTCACCACCCACCAACCAACCAAGTCTGGTCTGTTCGCAGCTAACAACCTCTGAAGAGGGACAATCCTGAAACCAAAACCACAATCCCAGAAGAGTAAGAGCCTGAGAAAACCTCATTAATATACTGAACATGATGTTATGTGGCATGGAATATGTCATTGGTGTATCTAAATGCCAGTTTGGGTTTGCTAATTTTACTCTTCCCCCCTACTAGTACTTTGCACCTGCAGACATGGGGAAGCAAAACATGGGGAAGTTGAGAAGTCCTTTGTCTTTCAGTGGCAATTAAAAACATTAGTAAGTTATCAATGTTCTTCTCAAAACAAATTCCATACTGAAATAAAATGCAGCGCTATTCTAGCTGCTAAGAAGAGAATTAGCTCTGTCTCAGCCGAAAACCAGGACAGTTTATGAAACAGAAAAGAAAACAATGGAGGTATCCAGGGAAAATGCAAGTTGTCTGCCCCTGCAATTTGGGAAGTTCCCTGTATACAAAGGCTTTCAGTTCTGACCAACTGCTGCTTATTTGAAGAAAACCACCTGATTCTACCCATGATGCCAGTGGAAGTATGCTGTCAAATTTGATATGTTTAAATCTGCATGTTCTCATCAGGCACATTTTGATCACCCCTCAGGGCTAACCAAACCAACTGGAAAACTGAATTCATCTGATTGGTAAGGACCAAAAAATAAGTTACAAAAATTTCTGCTTCGGTATAAAGTTCTGAGTGTTAACACTTGAGGAAGTTTTTAATTGGAAGACAAATCTGAATGTAGTTGTTCTACAAATAGGGAATTATCAAATTATCACCATTGACAGTGAGCAAGAAGGAATTAACTCAGCTTGATCTTCAGATTAGACTGATCACACAAGACTGTTAATAAGGATGTGGAAGTACACACTTAATTTGGAAACTGCTCATATTTGATAGACACAGGAGATAATTATAGAACTTCAGCTGTCATTTTACAGTATAATAATAGATAAAATTGTCATATTATTTAAAATAAAAATTAATGAGGTCATTTGCTGAATCTTTTCACTTTTCTCTCTGAGAAAGTATCACAAATTTGCAGAAACAACCACCTCTGGTGTGGACTTATCTATTTGAATAAACAAATAGGACATACAGGATATTTATTTTTATATATGTGAGAAAGTAGTAGAACATAATTTTCTACCAGATAGACATTTATGAATGTTTCTCTTAATCTAAACAAGTATGAGAAGCAAAAATATACAAATTTTCCAACCAAAATCTTGAAGTGAAGTAACTCACTTCAAACATTTAGTTCCACAGTATTTGGTGGGTTTAATTATAGGCTTATATTTGAAATATTTTCACACATGAAAATAATATTTTGTCTTGAAAATCTGAAAAAAAAAATCAAAACAAAACAAAAATCAAAAACCTAAACCACAACTTACTAATTTGAAAATGTAAATGTCTGTTAACCACATAAACACATTGCTAACAAGGCAGGCAAAAAAGTGTTTTGATGACCTGGTACTCAGTTGTCAGGAGGGGGAAATTCCATTTGAGAAAGCATTAACTTAATCTATGATGTCAGAAACACAAAAGACAATTCAGAGTTGTAAAAAGGTAAAGGTATAATATCACATAAGTAGCTCTCTCGTGGAAATCCAGATAGGAAAGCCCTTAATGATGATCTTCCATGCATGCAATACAGGTAATAGGAACTTTGCAGAAGGAGATCCCTGGGATCTCCTACACAGCTGAGTCACCCCAATGTTAATCTAACTCTCTTTGTTTAGCATATATTCACTGATGTATATTAAACACATAGCAATATAAAATATCAACCATGAGAATTATGAGCAGCTGAAGTATCTGTCAAGCACTTGTTAACTGTGCTTTTTTGATATGCAATTTTTTCATAATGTGAATTATAATTGCTAATTAGAAATAAATCATTACAATAGTAAAATTAAGAGATTTATATGAATGAATTTTTTAAAAGTTCTATGCAAAGCAAAGCATATTTTCTAATATTATCTGGAATCCCTTCTTGCACTGTTGCCCAGAATTAGAATTATCCCTTTTCTGGATTAAAGATGCATTGGTGGATTAGTCTATCACTGATGACAACATTATATATCCTTCCCAGAGGCTTAAAATGAAAAGAGGTCTGTTAACTACAGACTATGTTAAAACAACAACCAAAAAAACCCCTTTGACACAAAACCGTATTTTAAGATTTAAATATCATCTTGTATGAGGTCAAAGTAGTTTATGAAACATAACCTTAGGTTCAGTACCACGTATCAGTTCCTTCCATACCTTTCACAGACTGTATCACCTATAAAACTAGGAAGACAAGGGACTGATTCCTGCATGGACTAGCCATCAGTATTACTTCTAGCTTCAGCCACCTGAACAACCTCAGCAACACTACCTGAACAACTTAAATTAAAACAAAATTTGCTCTAATGTTTCTACTTGATGCTCAGATATGTACACACATTTTGCAAAACTGTATCTCTTTATTTGAAAAAAAAAAAGTAAAATTTGTCATTTAATCAATATTTTTATAATTAATTCTAGCATTTTTAAAGGAAAAAATACGTTATATCAAAGCCACAAAGAGACGAGCTATTTCTGAAGATTTGAAATTGAGCTATGATGTGTGTTGCTACACATAATTTTGTTTCAGAAAAGCATTAAGTTGATTCATCATTTTACTCTAACACTCTAAAGGAGATGTTATGTTATTCTACAAATTGAGAGACATGCTACCAGTTTTCCATAGAATTGTACCATCTTCCAAAAGTTCCGTTACTTTTATTAGATGTAAAACTACATAGTCCATAAAAAGTCTTCTCTTGTGAATTTCTGGGAATATTTCACATGCTAATTATCATACAATAATGACTTCTGGATTGGGCCTGTTTAATATTTAAGCCAAATTCCAAAAAAAATGATCACAAAGAAAAATATCACTGCCTGTAGTAAAATATAGCGTGCTCTGTTTTCTGAGGTACCTAAATATCTAATTACATTATTTTTTAATTACATTTCAGGAAAAAGTAGATGAGTTATTAGCATTAGAGATTTCAAAATAAGACACTGGGGTCTGTTTCTTCTTGTTTAATAAAAGATTGGCCAAATTGACTTAATGGAGATTAGTAGAATAATTGCTTTTAAGAAGTAGCTACATTTAGCTATAGAATTCAGCTAAGCAATAAACTTTCTACCACACTTGTCTGTTGGTATCACTGAGAACCCGGGAATTAGACATTTTTCTAGTGTTTATTTTATAAAAGACCTGCATGTCATCATTAATGTTGCTTGCTAAATTGGATCTTTGATGAACAATATAGAATTCTATATACTATAGAATATATAGAACATACAGAATATAGAACAATATAGAAACATTTGTACATGTGTACAGCTTGCAGGCTGTGCGTTGCATCCTTTGAAAGGAAGCCATTGTAAAGGGGGAGGGTCCTGAGCACAAAGCAGGGAAAAACTGCTTTTCTGGCAAGTAACAATATCAGCTACAAAACTCCTGTTAGTGCTGCATGCTTCAATATACAGTAAATAATAACCATACACTTTATAGAAATAAAAGAGTGGAAAAAGGACTTTGAGTTCTGTAGTCACAGGAACATAAAGGTACACCTAAGTCATCTTACGAAGGATTGCTTTATAATGAAGTATCAATTACATACAGCCCTGAATCATAATTAGCTATGTGTCCCCAGAGTAGCAGAGCAGTTATAATGCAGTTCTGTGCGCCTCTGCAATTGATCTCGGTGACGGTACTATTTTCTGGGCATTTTACAACTTATTGATACAGTAATCACAGTGCAGTTGTCTTAATCACACACTAACTGAACCATCAAGAAAATGCCAGTAGATATATAATAAAAAAGATATCAAGCCCATTGGACTGCAACGGTATCAATGAAGAAACAGCTGACAGCAACTCATATCTGAGTTTGTTTTCCCTCCACTTTGAATGTCTGGATTTTTATTTTATTTTATTTTTAACGTGAAGGGAGTTCATTTTGGCCCAAACCTGCTCTCTCCCTCCTCTCGCCTTTTATTTTCTTTAACATGTGTGAGCTCCCACATTGCAGAAGAAACAAAACGCAAAATACGGGCAACTCCGAGCCCACAGCCGCGGGGGAGCAAGCCAGCTCCGCGCACGG
>NW_010316929.1:23492-70777 GCF_000700745.2 Antrostomus carolinensis | reverse complement strand
GGGGGGGGTTGGGACGCGCCCCTCCGAGGATGCTGCGCGCTGGCACTGCGACTTGTCGCATCCTCGAAAAGCCGGGAGCGGGCAGGGGGGACTGAGAGCGGCCGGGAGAGCCGAGGCAGTTCGGGGTGTTGTATCGCCGTCCTCCTGCCTTCTCTCTTCCAGCTGGCTTGATAAATTTGCTTCTGCTCTGCATCCCCTAGAAAAGAATGTATTCCATAGAATCACAGAATCATGCAATGTTGAGAGTTGGAAGGGACCCACAAGGATAATCAAGTCCAACTCTTGCCCTAGCATAGGACAATCCCAAGATTCAGACCATGTGTCTGAGGGCCTTGGCCAAATGCTTCTGGGATATCATCAGGCTTGGTGCCATGGCCACCTCCCTGGGGAGCCTGTTCCAGTGCTCCACCAGCCTCTGGGTGAAGAACCTTTTCCTCATGGCCAACCTAAACCTGCCCTGGCACATCTTCCTGCCATTACCTCTGGTCCTGTCGTTGGTCACCAGAGAGAAGAGATCAGGACTTGCCCCTCCTCTTCCCCTTGTGGGGAAGTTCTAGACCACGATGTCAGTCCTCTCAGTCTCCTCCAGGCTGAATAATCGAAACGACTTCAGCCTCTCCTCGTAAGGCTTCCCCTCTAAACCCTTCACCAATTTTGTGGACCTTTTGGGTATATAGACATCTGTCTCTATGTACATAATATACAAATATGTGTTTATATGTAGATGCATATAAGTAAACAGATATATTCTACACATCCTATCTCTATTATCAATATTCTATCTGCATTATTGATATTATCTGTATTATCAACATTCTCTCTTTATATTCTAACTCCCATATGTGAAGAGAGAAGAAAAAAATAGTTATTGGGGAAATATCACTCCAGAGTTCAGCAAAGCTGGATGCAAAAGAAAAAAGAAAGCTAATTTTTCTGTTATATAAGTTTGAAAAACAAAAGTTTGTATCACCTGGATTGTTCACAGGAGGCCATGGTCCTAAAAAGAGAATTAAAGACCCTGAGGTGAATGTGCTATAACAGTCTGAGGGTGGATGTGTTGACTTCAGAGAGGCTGAGTTTAAGCCATGCTGCATGGGACACTGCTGGTATTACATGTGGCTTCATTGGTCAGTCTCTGCTATGGGGGACAGCGAGCAGCTGCTTCCTGCTGGTTGAGTGTAGTATGGAAAGGGTGTTTGTAAAATCCCAATACCTCCCTTTCCATCACAGCTCTGGTTGGGACACTGAATTTCTCACCTCTGACTATTCAGCATGGAGAAAGCCATCATCCAATTTTCTCCAAATTCTTCCCCTCACCTTTGGACTTGCCCTCAGCCCATCTCTCCCTACTTGGGTACCATTAGTGCTCGGGTAAAGCAAAGAAAGAGGCACTGCAGTCAGGAGCTGCAATCCAGCAACTCACATGGGGCCACTATTGTTTCATCAGTCCCACTTCCAGTGAGGAATTAAGCCAAAGTAAAATGAAATAAAATTGAAAAAAGCTGTTTCTCTTTCTTTAATATTTTATGTTAAGTTATTTAACATCTGCTTACTTTTATGATCTACCCATTACGTTTGAGCTACTTGGCTAATTTTATAAGAGTTTTTTTTCTTGGAAACCAAGGACATTTGCTTAGATGTGCATGTTAAACTGTTTCATTAAGGACTTGAAAGTTAAGCAGGGAGCAAAATGAAAGAGTCCAGTTCCTCTCAGGGTTACCCTACTGTAAATTGGATTAAAATGTACATGAGACATTGCAATAACATCAGAGTAAACTAGAATTAATAGGAAATCAGTTCTATGTCTTTTAAATCATAGCACAATTTGACAAACAGGTCTGGAATACTTATTTTTTTCCACAGTCCTACAGGCTGATTGCCAGGAAAGACTACTGGAAGGAAGGAGATCTAATTCTGAGGGCGGATATGTTGACTTCAGAGAGGTTGTACACAGCAGTCATGGCTCAAAGTGAAGTATGAACATAACTTTTTGGTTGGGTAGGGTGTACAACCCACTGTGTATGAAAGAGATCACCACAGGCACCAAGTGGAATTTGGCTGAGACATATTGTACAATTTGCAGTAGGACACTTAGGAGGCAAGGAGGTGACCTGACCATTCATGCCTTTGCTTCAAAAAGCATCCTTGGCACTGGTAGTTCACTCTTTTGCCATGTCTGCTGCTGTGCAGTGTCTGATAATGGTCCCTAACACTGCTACTACTTGCATTTACAGCTGATTTATGGTTAATGAGGAGCAGGGAAACAAACCTGACCAGCCAACCAAGCTGTAGGCAAAGAAACAAGGGTTTCAGTCCCACTTTTTGCCAGTGCTCGTTCTCAGCTGATTCTCCTAGTGCAACAGGGACTCCTTTTAGCCACAAGAGAGCTTCTTCCAGTCTTTCCAAAACAGGATTCTGGAGACCTTATTTCAGTGTATAACTCTGTCAGAACCTTCATTCTTTTTGCAGGGAAAATAACTGTGCCTCAATTCCCTTTTGGGTTAACATGTGGTACAACCAGAGAGTGTTGTGAAGACACAGTCCCACACTGGGCATGTGTTTTCAGAGAGTCACATGCTAAGACTTACAGGTACACACAGTGATACAGTGCAGGGCAATCCAAAGATCTCAGTGGAGCTCTGTGCTAAGCTGTGTTTGGGTGTTACTAGGCAAATTACTCACTTGAGGCCAAATTGTGCACCTTAAAGCTATGCTTGATTGTAGGTATATCCATGGTTAGGCATAACAATCAGGCAGTATAAGCTCTGCCAGGAGACAGCTTTGAGAAGACAATCAACAACCCTCAATGTCTTTGACCTCTATCCAAAGAAGGAGTCTTAACATGAAATCTATTTATTTATTTATTCATTTTTTATTTCCTGTCTCTGACACAAAGATATTAAAGGAGAATTAGAAGTTTCTGTAATAGGAATATTTTGCATTTGTGAATTAGCTGTTAGTGAAACAATAATAACAGATAGTTAAAAGATAGATTCCTTTCAAATTGAGTTCCCACATCACACCGAATTGAGTTTGTAGAAAGCTTTGATGAGCAGAAGAATTTGTTTTTATAAAATTAATCAATGTGATTAATTAACAGGCTTACCACCACAAATAGACAGATGCATATCTTTTTCTCACATGGATTTTTAGCACAAGCTTCCAGATTGTACATGTGGGAACTTTCCAATTTTACATTTGATGACAAGATACTGTTCCAGCTAAACACTTTATAGGGTTTCCTAACTTGCTATAAGCAGCCGTTTTGAGACATGCTCAAGTTATTTGCAGATTAAAGCCTAAAGTGATGCTTCAGAAAAATTGCAGGCGTGCATGTACAGCCAGTGAGTGATCTATGGATTGGGCCCAGCCTCCCTGAATAATTCATAAGGCCTATGATCTTTCCTTCTTTCCTGGGGACCTTTCAGAAATGGACAGGGAATAGGGCCATGGATCAATGAGTAAGTATATTCAAGCAAATTGCTCCCTGCCACCTGATTTCCAACAGCTTTGCAGCTGCTTCCATTGTGTGTGACTGGGCATAATCCCATTCTGTTGTCATAAAATCATAGAAAGGTTTGGGTTGGAAGGGATCTTTAAAGGCCATCTAGTCCAACCCCCCTGCAATGAGCAGGGACATCTTCAACTAGATCAGGTTGCTCAGAGCCCCATGCAACCTGTCCCTGAATGTTCCCAGGGATGGGGCATCTAACAGCTCTCTGGGCAACCCGTGCCAGTGTTTCACTACCCTCATAGTGAAAAATTTCTTCCTTATATCTAGTCTAAGTCTTTCTTCTTTTACTCTAAAACTATTTCCCCTTGTCCTATCTCTACAGGCCCTGCTAAAATGTTTGTCCTCATCTTTCTTATAGAACCCCTTTAAGTATTGAAAGGCTACAATAAGGTCTTTTTGGAGCCTTCTCTTCTCCAGGATGAGCAATCCCAAGTCTCTCAGCCTTTCTTCGTAGGAGAGGTGTTCCACCCCTCTGATCGTTTTGTGGCCTCCTCTGGACATGCTCCAACAGGTCAATTTATTTCCTGTACTGAGGCCCCCAGAGCTGGATGCAGCACTACAGGTGGGGTCTCATCAGAGTGGAGCAGAGGGTTATAATCACCTCCCTTGACCTGCTGGCCACGTTTCTTTTGATGCAGCACAATATATGATTTGCCTTCTGGGCAGCAAGTGCACATTGCCCTGAACTAACAGTTGTGGTCATCACCATAGGACCAAGCCTGGCCATATCTCAGTGACTTGGAGCACACATCAGCAGCATCTAGAGATGATCTTAACATGTTTCCTGGGAGTCTGCCAATCTCAGGATGTAAAACACCAGTTGGATGGAACTGGAATGGTACTCTCCCATTTTTGAGTAGCCATGGGGGTCTTCACAACACTATGGCCATGGCAGTCTCTATCTTTAGAGATACAGAGGCAAAAAGTTCATAGTAGCTAAAGCAGAGATCTACAAACCCATACACTGTCTGGTTCATCCCTACTCGCCAATTGCAGGTGACAATGACATGCTCCAAAGGAACAGCCCAAAGGCACAGGGCTTTCAGAGGAGCATGTGTCCCCATCTGGGAATTCCTATAGGAGATCCACAGCTGTGAAAAGTGTAAGAGGAGTTATTGTGTCATACTCAAGGGCCTCATAGATCACCGTGGAAAATTGTGCACTGTACAAAGAAGTGACAATCTAGTGAGTTTCTCCTGGGACAAGTATGCACTTTCTTCTCTCTTAACAACACTAATTGTTGATTAACTTCATCATGAAGCTCATCATCAAAATAGAATGTTTTTTTTTTTTTTCCTTATTATTAAGTGATTTTGAAGGAATTTTAGGTCAATAAAGGTAGTGCAAAAAGTCCCCATCTACATTACTATTAATGATGCTTACCCTGTCATGGCTGATTTGTGAGGTGTCCACTGGGACTTCAGTGACATTGTTATTTCTTGTCAGCTGTCCAGTGGTGACTGTTTCAGCTGACTGAAGGGATATTGGCCTAGCACCAACACAGATAATATGTCATGACTTGCTCAGGTATTTCCTGGGGAGCCTGAGCCTTTCTCAGCCACAAGGACAGTGGAAACTAACTACAAAGCTCAACACAACAAAACCGTGGGCTTCATGTTGTATGGTGTAGTAGGTGGAAGGAAGACTTCATTCAACACTGTCTGTGCACATGCAGCAGCATCCTCCCTTCTGCCTCCACCTTCCATGACCATCAGTGTCTCTACCTACCCCTTCTCCTCAGCTCCCATTTCTCCAGCCAACTTACCCATTTCTTTCAAACAACTTCCCTCTGCTTTTCTCACCTTCTTCCCTTTTACTCTTTAGACAGTAGGCTGCCTGCTCATGTTGGCCATGTCTCCAGTTAACCCCAAGGTTTCCTTGCCCCTTCTCAGCAAAAAGACCTCTTTGCATGGAAAAAACCAGCAACTGTTTTTCATCTTCATCACCTACAACAGGTGAAAAAGTCTAGCTTCACTGTGGGAACTAGCTGCCCTCTTTCAACTTCTGCTTCCTACTCAGAAGTCAAGTTTCTCAACATACTGCTCGGGACACACACGACACCCAGCTGTTATATGAATGGGACTTGCTCATAAAAATACATGAACAGGCAAGGCTCCCTCCAGGTCCCTGTCAGACATACAAGCATACACTTCTTGCACCCCACAACCCTTCCCTAGCCAAAATGCTCCCACACTATGTGCAGGTGCAGGGATGAGCATCACCCAGGCTCTGTCTGTTGTATGCCTGGTACATGCAGCATGCTTTGAACCACCTCTGATTTCTATTGCTTATTACTCTATAGCCAAGTTCCATCATCAGTCTGCATCTTCTCACTCAATCCTCCCCTAAATCTGTGATATAGAAGGTGTTATTTGTCTTCTGAGATGAGACTAGCCTTTCCTAGTAGGAGCAGGGGTCTTCCTCATAAGGGAAGCGTATTCTGCCATATTCTTTAAATTAATACATGCAGATGAGTCCATTCTACAAAATCCTGTTACCTCTTTTTCCTACCATGTGCATAATTGCGTACCAGATAACAGAAACACCTAAGACATTTTGCTTTTGACTTAAGTCATCTTTACTTTTTTGTGCATTATTTTTCTCTTCATTAGTATTTCAGCTGCTAGCAATCTAGCTTCTTCAAACTAGTCCTTCCTCCCTCCCTGAAAACCCCCTAACAACATTTCTTCTCTTCTGAAACACTTTCCCTTCCCCCCGCTCTCTTCTCTGTAGGAATTACAGCATTTCCATATTTTCTCTAAGGTGCTTAGGAATTATTGACAAGTTTACTTTGCCCCTGGGGGGTTATGTGACACAGTCAAGCTGTGAGCCACTTAAAGCATTGACTGGCTGATAGAAGGGATTGCTTGTGACTCTGAATTAGGACATGGGCCAAGAAATGTAGCAGTGTTGTCAGGGGCTGCAGCACAAAGATCCATTTCCTTTATAATCCTATCATATCTATGACCCACCACATACAGAGCAAGGCAAAAGAGCTACATTTTCCCATTAGCTCAAGATACAGGCTTCCTGTGAAATAAATTTACTCACAGTCCCTGTACCACTGCTTTGCAAGGCTGAAAACTCTGTTTTTATTATGTCAGTGAGTGTACTTCAGACTCCCTTCACACTGAGAATCCATCTGGATATACTATTGTCTAAATGTCCTACTGAGATTCTGCTTTGCCACTATTTAAAAATGAATGACTAAATTTATAAACAGGAAGTTTATTGTGTTTGTCTGCTGAAAAATAATCTGGATTTTATCTTGGCTCGGATTTTTGTTGGTGGTTTTTTTCTTTGTTGTTGGTGGGTTTTTTTTGTTTTCCCAACAATTTAATTTTACTGGCACTCCTGAAAGGAACAGTAAGTCCAGAGTTAGAAAGCTGAAATAAAAGGAATGAAGTTCATGGAAATGAGACTGTAAAAAAAAAAAAAAAAAAAGGAAAAAAACCTCAAACCATTCACAAGTGAAGGATCCCGACTTTCACTTAACAAAGACAAAATATTTTCCAACAAAGAAGACATACCTGTGCTTGGAAAATGGCTGCTAGCACAAAATATAATTGAGCAGATGGTGACAAAAATAAAAAGCGGTTTTAAAGCCTTTTATTGAATGCCTTTTTTTTCTTTTTTTTCATTTTTCAGAATACTGTTGTCTTGTTTGATTTAAGGAAACAGAGGAAATACTGGCAAATTGAGAGAGCGATATATTTTTCTTCAGCTTGTTGTATTTAAATTGCACAGCAGTAAATAGGAGAATAACTTAAGGTTGCAAAGCAATCCAAATTTAGGAAATATGAGAATTAAAATTGACAGTGGAATCTTAATTCAGGTTCCTTGTGCATGTGCATGTTGATACACTCTTTAATTGGTTTAATACTATCTTTTTTCTTTTTCAGAAAATCCTGACACGTTCAGCATCCTAAAGAAACAAGGACTTTGTCAATAGTTTGATTTTTCTGCACTGCTCAGTGACTGCTTTGTATACTGTGCACTATTCTTATCCTGTGTTATAGAGAGAATGGTCCATTTCTTCTCCTGAAAAAAAATCAAGTGTTCAACAGACTTTTTTTTTTTTTTTTTTTTTTTAATTTTACGGTAAGTACTTTGTTTTTCCATTTCACAAGTGGGACATGAGCATTAAAACATGAAAGAGTTTGTGACTTCTGAGTGCCTGATTTTTCGCATTTAGGAGGTATACACTTTCTGAATAGTTTACATTATACCTTGAAACAATGTCTGTGGTCCCAGCTAGGTTTTATTAGTTCCTAGAGTTTGGCTGGGAGAAAAGTATAGTTTTCTTAGACTCAGTCTCATAAGTGACTAAACTTTTTGTATGAAATTATACATAGAGACAGACAATCAACATGAAATATTCCATGCTGACAACTAAATTTTGGCAAAGGTGTAAGCCACTATAATCAGAGCTTCATGATGGGAAAAGCTCAATAGTTAGACTACGACTTGCTATTAATCCTGGAGTTCTCATAAACTCCAATATCTTGGTATTAAATAATGAAGATAATTTGATTTAAAACACCAATTAACATCAGCAATGTAAGGATCATACATTATCCAAAGCCTATCGATATCTTCACTCTGCAAAGCCAGTGTCAGAGTCCTGTGAGATGGCAGGGGGGGAGGTGGTTTGTTCTTTTATTGGTCTTTCCCTTTTAGAGGCTCTTTGCCAAATATATATTATTTTCAAAATTCATAAGGACATATCTCTGTGGGTCTTTCCTCCCTCCTTCTGAAATAAGGGAAGGATAAAGGATCACCTGCAGATAGTTGCTAGAGATGGTGGACATTGTTCAGATTTCCTATTAGTGTTGTCTTTTATACAGCCATAAGGCTCAAGCTGTGCATCAGTACTAGATAGCCTGACTGCAGATATGACAGTAATTCCACTTATGCATCCTAATTTCCCATGCAAATAAAGGGCTTAATAAAGGAAAAAAAAAATATTCCAAGTAATAAATGGCAGCCAACATCAAACCCTCTCACTGCAGTATGTTCTTATGTCACCTGGTTTAACTTTACAGCATGCTCTAAAAGGTCTGGACTTTGGACTATTGTGGAGGAAAGGTTTGGAAGGGAAAAGGAAAGAAGAGTGAGAAGATCTTCAAAGTACAGGTCCTGTACTGGATTATGTACCGGTAGCTTTCTTATGGTGTGGAAGAAGCACCTCATGTGGTGACAGTTACCAGAGCCTGGCTTGGGAACAGAAATAACTTTCTAAGAACAGTATTAGGGGATCACACCAAATATCCATCCAGGATTGTTCTCTGTCTAGTCATTGTCAGTAGCAGGTGCTTAGAAACACATGGGGACTGGGCAAAAGGGGTAATTTTTCTTTTTCTATACCACTTACGGCTTCCAGTAACCTGTGCTTTAGGGACTCTAATCTTCTTTTGATCCCATTATTCTGTTTGCCTTTACAAAACCCTGCTGTGGGAAGTTCCCTCACTGAATTAGGTGGTGTGTGAAAAGCACTTCCATTTTTCACATTTTAAGCCTTCCTCAGTGAGAACCCTGATTTACCATATTCTGAGTAACCACGAGTACTTTTTCCTTCCTCATTCTCTTCACACTGTTCATGGCTTCAGACATTTGCCAGATCCCTCCTCTACATGAAAGCTGAAAAATTCTAAGCTGCTTCATTTTCCTTTCTCAATAATTGCTTCTGACCACATTTTTGCCCTTCTCTATTCTCTTTTTAGCTTCACAGTACCTTTTTTTCTGAGATCATCACACCACCACTTGGTGCTCTCAAGGTGCAAGAGAAATATCTATTAGTACAGTGTCATAATGAAGATATTGTTTTTCTTTTTTTATTTTTTTTATTTTTTTATTTTTTTTTTTTGCTGATCCTTCCTAATAATTTGTAACATTCTCTTTGTCATTTTGACAGCTGAGCTGGCATTTTCAGACAACTATCCTAAGCAGTAATAGTTAATTTAGAGTCCATTGTATCATATGCTTAGCTCAAGTTATTTTTTGTCTCATCTGCAGTGTTTCATATTCATTGACAGTGACTTTCATATGCAATTTTATTGTCCAGTCAGTCAATATTGTGAGATATTTTTGTGCCTTGGAGCTGTTAGCTTTACTTTTTACTATTCTGAATATCTCTGTATGGTAACAGTCTCATGTCTCGTTAGTCAATAATTTTCCAGATCCTTCCAGACTATGTTAAGCAACACAAGTTCCAGAACAGACATTTGGGGACTACACTGGGGGAGGGTCTTCCTTCATAAAGGAAGTTGAACATGAATCCCTACCCTTTACTTGTTCATTTTCAGGTACTTTCTACCTCCTCTTGTCTTTGCTAAGTTTCCTTGAGAGTCTTTTATGAGGAAATTTGTCAAAAATATTGCAAAGATGCAAATATAGGTCACTTGTATTGGTTTGCTTGTGGGCTCCAAAGTGCTCTTGCAACTATGTGCAGCACAGCTTTCTCTGTATCAGCAACCTATTCCCAATAGATTTTTCCATACATTAGTTAATACCATTCCTTGTCATAGTTTTCTTAGCAATCTTCTGGTACAATAGACAGATTTAATAACCTGTATTTCTACAGATCACCCCCAAAATGCTTTTAAACAACACCTGACATATTCCATTCCTTTGGTAACAAGGTTGATTTAAAAAATAATTTACAAACCACGGGCAGTAGGTCAGCATTTTCTTATCTGAATCCCTTTATCACTTGGGTCTGGCAAATTTTTATTGTTCCTTTTTTTTTTTTAATATATATCCCTGTTCTTGACAACTAGATTTGAGATAGTTCCTCAGATTTGTCACATGTAAAGAAAGCCTATGATGAACAACAATCCAAAAAAAAAAAAAAATTTTTCTGTTATAGCCTTAACATTTTTCAGTGCTTCTTTTGTACTTGGACTATTTATTGACCTCTTAACTCTAGCAGTTTTCTTATGATGTAGTAAAGAAAAAAATTGCTATTGGCTTTCATGCTTTTTTTTTTTTTTACACATTACACCTCAAAACCTTTTCTGTTTAATGTACAACACTGAAGATTTTATATATCATAAAACAATTGCCTATATCCTATCTCTAAGACCAATAGGCAATCCACTGCAGAAGAGGGGAAAATGTAAATAAGTTATACTGATGATGAGCTTCCCAACTATTTGTGAAGGCAGGGATATGTGTGGCCATTTGAATGGCATCTGAAGAGATTTGTGCAAGTGTGAAGCAGATGCCAGGACTCTTCAGGTAGATTTTGTGGAATCTTAAAGTATATATCCAGCTACCTTTTCCACAGAGCCAGTGATACAGGTTTACTTCATCAGTTCTCAAGCTGTCAAGGCTTACTGTAGAAAGCCCTGCAGAGAAATAAATGGGAAATAGTTTGCTGACCCTGCTCAAAAGAACGCTCATTCTTTGGACTGGCTATTTCATTTCTGACTCTCTTTTCTTTCTGGTCATACTTCTAAACATTAAGAGTGTCAGAGATATTACCCTAGCAGTAAAAAAAGACCTTTTTTCTTCTGTCTTTGTTTCATGTTTCCTGAATTGCTTTTATGAGAGCAGAAAAGGAGACTGGGAAGTGAAATGTCTAACTTACTGCACCAGACTGATCAATAAATGTCTTTTTTGCACTATAGTAGAAAGAAGAAGTTGGTTTAGTTGGTTTCATAGCTTGCAACTAACTTTCTTTCCTTCAGGCTAGGCAGACCCAAAGGAAACCTCTGCATACGAATGAATAAAAAGGCTTGAGGACATCTGCAGAGAAAAGGCACTTCCCTCTGGTTCCAACGTAATGGGTGTTGTTGACATAGAGAAAGAGGAACACTAGCACCAAACACTTGCAAAAGGTCTGGCAGATTTATTACAAACACCAAGTTACAACTAACTGTATATAATATATAAACATGTATTCCTAAGTACTTGAGACAACTTTATGCTCAGAGGTGACTGTCAGAATAACTTTAACTTTGCTAACTTGCTAGTAACAGACAAAGTAATAAAAAGCTAGTTGAACTTGTAAACACATATGAACCCAAGGAAACAGAGAAAAGGCATTTCTGAAGCACGTGCCAGTGCTCCCACAGGGACCAGAATATCTCCAGGTGGAAATGTATGTCAAAGAGATGACATTGCCTAAGAAGGAAAGCATGTGGAAGGACAAAGCTGGAGTCAGAGCCACAGCTGACTATTATAGTTCTATAATAGTTGTGGCTCTATTTATTAGAGTCACAACTATTATAAACCATAGCCATATAATCCTAAGGCTATGGTTTATAATAGTTCTCAAGCTTATGTTTTTACAAGGATTGTTATAATTAACATGCATAATTAATATATGTTATATGAATGTTACACATAATGCATAAATATGGTGCATAGAAGCCTTAACTGAGATGTGGTGCCATGCTTTCTGTATTTCTGGGACTCATCTTTTCTGCAGTTATATTCAGTCAAAACACACAGATACAATTCTTGTACAATGCAATTGTGCTTGTATTTCACGTTGGATGGCTCCAAAGACAGCCTGCAAAACATGCGAGGGCAACTCCATAACTGGTATTATAGCCTCTCAATATATGCTGATGCTGGTTTGTATCCCTACAGTGAGCACGTTAATCCTCCACATCCTTTCTAGGGTTCTCTTCTCCTCTTCCTAAAAACTGAACCGCACAAGTCATGAACCTCATTATGGCAATGCTGAGAACTGCAGCTCTTGGCTTCAGAGGTGGTTATTCCACACTCAAGGAAGTACAATATGAAAATGCAGGTATGAAATCACGTGTGGCATCTACCATCTGAGCGGGGATGAGGTAAAATGAATGGATGAGGTGCAGCTGCCTCAGGTTGGTGCTGCAGAGGCCATAGGTGCAGGAAGCAATAAATCTCTGCCACTGATGAAACAGATGAGACAGGCAAAGGGAAGATTTGATTTGCCATAGACTACTATCCAAACAACAGAGACAGAATGAAAAAGGACTGAAACACCCAGCTGACACATCAGCTGTGAATTATAGCACTGCGAATTAGACCTCAAGAGTGTGAAACACCTGTGGTGTAAATGGGTACAGTGAGCCAGCCACTTCTTTGTCACTATAAAGCCCATGGAGAGAAACAACTATTTTTTTTATTTTTTTTTTTAATTTAAGGAGTGTAATCGATCTTGCCCATTTTAGACATATCTTTTTAGATGTAGAGTGTTAGGTGATTCACATCCTTCAATTGCTTATTTCCTCTGCTAATTGTAAAATGAATCTTAGGGGCTAACTCAAACAGAGTTGCACCGTAGGCATTTGACCAGATGAACACCTCTGTAAATGCTGTAGTTGATGTCTGGGTCTGAACCCTAAAATAAGCCCTGACAGATATGAGGATGTACATGGTGAGGTGGTCAGAGGGGTCTGCAGCCTCCTCTGGCAATCATAGAATGATTAGGGGATGGAAGGGACCTCAGGACATCACCAAATCCAACCCCCCTGCCACAGCAGGGTCACCCAAAGCAGGTTGCACAGGAAAGTGTCCAGGTGGGTTTTAATCATCTCCAGAGATGGAGACTCCACAACCACTCTGAGCAGCCTGTCCCAGTGCTCTGGCACCCTCACAGTAAATAAGATTTTCCTTAGGTTTTTATGGAACTTTCTGTGTTCTAGTTCTTGCCCATTACCCCTTGTCGTGTCACTTGCTACTACTGAAAAAAGTCTGGCCCCATCCATTTGACCCCTGTACTTCAGATATTTATAGACATTGATAAGGTCCCCTCTCAGTCTTCTTTTCTCCAGGCTGAAGAGTCCCAGCTCTCTTAGCCTTTCCTTACATGGGAGAGGCTTCAGGCCCCTCATAATCTTTGTGGCCTCTGCTGTACTCTCTCTAGAAGATCCCTGTCTTTCTTGAACTGAGGAGTCCAGAACTGGACATTCTGGACTGGACTGGCAATGCTCATCTTCCTTTCATGTCACACAGCAGCAGCCCCGCAGTGTCCAGCCCTGCAGCTCACATGGCCAGAGCACAACCACAAAACCATCCCTTTCCCCTGCCATGTTACTAATACTGTCACTTCCTGAAACTGAGAGGATAAGAAAAAACATAAATAAAGAAAATACCTGCTGCTTTTTTGCCTTGAGGCAGCAGAGGACTGTGGTAATGGACACGCCAGGATCACCTTGATTTATAGAGTAGCTTCCTAGTTGGTCTCATGTATTTAATCCTTTTGTGCCAGCAGGAAGTTAAAAAGTCTAGACTGCAAAAAGTTTAATTACATACTTATAAGGTTAATTAAAAAAAGGAAGGAGTTGCAAAAAACCAACCAAACAAAACCCCAACCAACCAATCAAAAACATCCTTTTTAGGATATGTAAAACCTTACCTACTCTAAACTTAAAATTCTTCTCCATGTGATTGAAGGCGTTCCTTTAACAAATGTGAGGAAATAACAACTGCAGATCATCCAGTTTTTATTATTCATTTATGTCCTATTCACCTTAGAGACAGAGCAGCAAATATTTTTGTAACAGACACATACACTGTTTTGCTCTGACACATTGATGTTCAAATTTTAATGTTGCTAACAGCTATTCTTTCAGTAAAAACACATTTTTGTGAACAAACATGGCTTATATTATTTCTTACAGTGCTAAAACTTCTGCACATATACCTATGTCAAATGGGATATATTGCAAAGCCATTTGGTGACTGTGTATAAAATGAACTTTGCAGTGTTTCACTTGCACTGTTTCCTAATTCATTTCTCTCAGACTCTAGTACTGTAAACCTCTGAGATGCTTCTAACAAAAACTTAAACACAGCAAAATAAAACTCAATGCATCACAAAAGTGGCTTTCTTTTAAATTAGAATTTTTCACTTTTTTCCTCTGTCTCCAGAATTATACTTGTCTCAAACCTAGAAAAAACAAGATCCAGCATGAGCCACATTCTGTCTTAGTTATGTTTTTTTACACACGCTCCCCTACTCAAATTGTTCTATTTCGTAATTAATGTCTCTTTTTAATGTGGAAGGGAGGTTTATACCATAATAAAGAAACTTACAGATATACTACTTTATTTTAGTATAGGAGATTTCTAAGTATTTCAGCTTTTAAGGTCTTGACTTATTCAAAGAAATTTTATTTTAGGTGTTTTTTGTGCTTGAGGAAGAGATTTGCAAATGGAAATTAAGGGCTTGAAGATATACTAAGACATTACCTAATGCAGATTCCCATCATATTCATAAAACCTGATCTTGTTACACCTGAAAATTCCTCATTTGGGATATCTCTGCAAGAAACTCTGGAAGCTGCAACGTTGCAGCTGCTGCATGGTGTGGAGCAACCCAGCACCTTCCTCTTGTTTAAGTCCCATTGGCACCAACGAGATAATCTCTGTTTGCTAAACGTTCCCTTCCTTATCTGTGAAGCCTGATCCAAACCTGCTTTGCTCATGACCTTTAGCAAATCCATTTCTCCAGAGCCTGTCACACCTGATATATGTTACAGGGAGCTTGTGACATGCTTCCTCTGCATCTGCAAATCCTGCAGACATTGAGACAGCAGCTCCTGCACCATTAACAGGTTCAATGCCCACTTTCCCCTTGAATCTCTGGTTTGTGAGCTTCTGTTAGAGGACATTGACAGAATAGGTGGGATTCATCTAATTAAAGACAGATATTGATAATGTAGATATATTTCTGTGAGCTACTCACCCTGACCTTGCCTTCTGTATGTCTCCCTTAGGTAAAGTAGTGAAGTGGCTTCTGAAGGTGCCTTTTCCTCTTCATTGACTTGGAAGACAGCCTCAGGCAACTAGCTCAGGTGAAGATGTCTATCCTGAAGAATTAAGAGAAATTGACCCCATCTTCAATAGCAATAGTTCATTCCTTCAAACACTTACGTGCAGGACACAGTGTGGGGCTGCTCACATTTGCAGGGTCACTCATATGCATCAGTGCTTCCTGTGTGGGTGCAGGTCTGCTCCTGCTCCTAGAAATGGGCTCACTCATGCTGTGTTCAGGCTTGTGGTACTTCCACTTTCTTCTAGAAAATAAGGGTTACTTTCCCATTACAGAATGTAGACAATATGTTAATTTGAGATAGGATACACAAAAGACAGAAAGCAGTATGTAGTGACCGTTTCAGGCCTTGTCCCACTGGAAATGGTTGTCTTAGTTTATACAGAAACATTCTTTTAGAGGATTTGCCAGATTTTTAGGGTGTGTCCATTTTCCCTTTCATCCACCATTCTACCCTTGGGGTAGGACTTTTGTGTTCCCTCAGCTCTGCCTCGCTCCCCATCCTCCCACAGACTACCTTTTCATGTTCATTGGCTTTTAATTCCGTGACTTTAAAGAACCTCTGGCTTTCATCCCCTAAATATTTATTTCCTGAATATATGTCTTACTATGCATCAAACACTTGTGATTTTTTATTTTTTTTAATATTTCAATTATTTGCTCTCACTCTGTGGATTAACTGTATCTTGGTAACCCTGAGCTCTTCAGCTGGTGCCTATTCGTGATCATACCAAAATACATTTCCTGCACGAAAGAACCAACAGAGAAGTAGTAGAGGTGACTCCTTTGCAGCTGAGTGCCCCTGCTGTTCGGCTATAAAGCTACTATTTGTTGTGCCTTTTCTATCTTTGAAAGAACATTTCAGCATGATGATGGCATGTCCAATAGCCTGGGTGTGAAACCTTTGAATTGGGCTGAATTTTGAAAGAAGACATTACTGAGGGCTAGTCTTGGCAGGTATCCAGCCTGCAGAAAATTATTAATTAAGCATTCAGATCATGACTTGTGGGGTTTTTTGTTTTGGTTAGTTGGTTGGGGTTTTATTTTTTGTGTGTGTGTGTGTGTGTGTTTGTGTGGTTTTTTTTGGTTTTTTTTCCCCCAATTGTTTGGTGGCTTCATCCAGCGTATTCATTTTCTACATGACTCTTCAGAGTCACCTTCCTTGCTCTGAGTGACTGCATAGAAAGCCTAGCTACCCAGTTACAGTAGCTGCTGAATTTTCAGATGTCACTATATATCAGTGCCTGAAGAGATCTCT
Organism: Antrostomus carolinensis; assembly: GCF_000700745.2. NCBI lineage: Eukaryota > Metazoa > Chordata > Aves > Caprimulgiformes > Caprimulgidae > Antrostomus > Antrostomus carolinensis. The sequence continues at coordinate 54,232 of NW_010316929.1, read as the reverse complement.
TGAACCTTGATGTCTTCTTTAGCAGCTCTGAGATAAGAAGGCAACTGCAAAGGAACCCTGTATTTCTTAATCATAAAATGTCTGAGCTTTGCCTCTTGATTTTGGAAAACCTGAGGCTGGCAGGTTTGTTATACTAAACCTTTGTTAAACTTCTCTGTTCTCCACTAAGCCTTACCTCTTTATGCTTCTGCTCTTGCCCAAGGTTCCTTTTTCTCATTTCCACAGAGACTATTTTATAGCAATTCATTCTGTCCAAGCATATATTTAAATGCACACACTTCGTCTGGGGTACATCTACTTGCAGATAAAAGGGTGTAGAAGAACAGGACTTAGTAAAGGGTCTCAGAAGCTTGTTTTCATGCTGGGAACGATCACTCTTTCTTATATTACTATGGCACAAAAGCTTTTTTCTTCTTAGTCTTTTTTCCATCCCATGCTTTTGTTTGAATGGTGAGATTAGCACCACAAATACTTAAAAACAGGAGTGCTCTTGAGGTGACACCTCATTTCTGTTTGATTAATGAGCTAAGTTAGTCAATGAATCTTCAGATACCCAATGTTTTGCTTAATGGTACTTGAAAATTCTATACAACTTCTTTCTGTAGTGTTTTAGGGGGTAAGAGGAGACCCTCTTGTTTCCCCTTCTGTTCTTTCCTTCTTTGAATAGCAATATGAAGTCATACATATAAAACATAACATTTTCAAGCTGATATATTTCCAAACAGTTGTTTTCTCTCAAAAAAGAAGTGCAACCAGCCTCTTTTCCCTGCTGTGCAAGTTTACACTGCGAATCAGCCAGAACATTGATAACAAGCATAGCAGACAGAGAGAAGAACTGTAATTTCTTATTATGTGCATTTGGTAAGGTGTAAAGAAGTCACATTAAAATGACTACTCGAGTTAGAGTGAGGCGTTATAATACGGCCAAAGAAAAAAGGAAGTGCAGATAACAATCACCTTACTAAATTACCTAGGGTGAGTTATCCTTTCTTGTCTGTCCCAAGATGATCACACTTGACCTAGGAGTTTGGCTTTTGCCTTCCAGTTCTAATACTTTACACTTAAGCCTTGGATGCTTGTGACTCAGATCCCTGTGGACTGCCTGAGAACACAGTTATCAAACTTCTATGTAAGGGAGACAAAAGGTGGAAGAACAACAAAGAAATTACTCCTTTATATAAACTAGTGGATCAAGCACAGAGAGGGATATATTAAAGTACTTGCATGTCTAATTTCTTTTTCTCCCAGAAGGAATACAGGCATCTAAACATTTTCCTAGATTTGGCCCAAAGGCTAAGCAGAAGACTGTCAAAGTACATATAACATTTAAGCACCTAGGTATTTTGTAAGTAAATGCACATATATTTGCACAGAATGAGCCTGACTTTTAGTTTTCACATGTAAGAGAAGTGGAACTCAGCCACAAATGTTTGTGAAGGTTAGACAAAACGGTATCCCAAGGAGACTAAATTACCCAAATGTTTCTAGTATTGTCATGGTTTAAGCCCAGTTGGCAACTAAGCACCACACAGATGTTCATTCACTCCCCGCCCCCGGTGGGATAGGGGAGAGAATTGGAAGAGTAAAAGCAAGAAAACTCATGGGTTGGGATAAAGGCAGTTTAATAAGCAAAGTGAAAGTTATGTGCACAACTAAAGCAAAACAAGGAATTCATTCACTACTTCCCATCGGTAGGAAGGTGTTCAGCCATCTTCAGGAAAGCCGGGCTCCTCACACATAACAGTTAGTTGGGGAGACAAACACCATCACTCTGAACATCCCCCACTTCCATCTTCCCCCAGCTTTATATACTGGACGTGATGTCATACGGTATGGAATATCCCTTTGGTCAGCTGGGGTCAGCTGTCCCAGCTGTGTCCCCTCCCAACTTCTTGTGCACCCCCAGCCTCCTTGCTGGTGGGGTAGTGTGAAGAGCAGAAAAGACCTTGACTTTGTGTAAACACTGCTCAGCAATAGTGACTAGATCTCTGTTTTATCAACAATGTTTCCAGCACAAATCACAAAAATATAGCCCCATACCAGCTACTATGAAGAAAATTAACTATCCCAGCCCAAACCAGCACAAGTATGAAAGGAAAGTGGGAGTATGGCTATGAAACCATCCTGGCACTGCAGAGAAAAAGCTCCAAAGTGACCTCAAAAGTTCCTTGGTTCCTATTTCTGCCTGCAGACAGGATCTACTGAGCTTAAATCAAATCAGGCAACTTAAAAATTATGTCTAATCAACAAAGAAGATAAAGAGGAGATTACTGCACTCCTTCACTCTATTTAAGGACCCTTTTTGATCCTAATGCTAGAATGGAGAGGCCACACAGGGTGCGACCACAAACCATGCTATATCAAATTACAAAATATTTCTACTTTGTCCTTTCTTCTGCTTCATTTATAGCTAATGGCCCTTTGTGGCAGCTGTTCCCCATGCTGCCCAACAGAAAAAGTGCTGTGTGCAAAAACCAGCACACGAGTTTATCTGTAAAACTGTTTCTTGGCACTGTTGACTCCAAATTTTTGTGTATGAGTAATCCCCTATTCTGTTGAAAAGATTTCATACAAAGTCTCTGACAGAGCCAGGACCTAAACTCTTATTTCCTGAGTCTTATTCAAAAGCCTGAAGTATTATTTCTCTAAGCACTCATTAGCCTGAGACTATATCAGCTCCTTCACTCTTGAGATGAACTGTACTACCAGAGGTCATATTTGCTATACTTACAGTCAGCAACATCCCAGGCAGGAAGGGTGGAAGCTAACAGCATGGATGGCTACACTTGACCGTGCAGTCTGTTTATAGGGAGAAGATAAACTCTTGAATGGCATTTTTCTGACCTTTTGCAGAACTTAATGATGGGTGGACTAATTCCTTAGACTTTATGGACTATTTTAATTTGACCTTCCTTGACTAGAATGGAAGATTAGACAACTGTCCTGAATGTGGGTACCTGGGGTATATCAATCACCTAAAAGCAGGCATAGATTGCCATTTGAGATACTCCAGAACATCTGGGCTACCTGCATGCCTGTAACACACAGGAACTACCAGAGGCCCATACCTTTTTGGAGCAGGTAAAGACCAGCCAGAATACTACAGAAACCTGTGTTCATACAGCTGGTTTGCACCCTTATACTGCAGACACCCATCATCTTGACCTTAGTCAAGAGGAACCGTACCCTATCTCTCTACCAGATATCACCATGATCTAAATAATTACAAAAATTGACTTCTGCAGTCCTGTTAGTGTGGAAGGGGTGAGTGCTTTTGTTTTGTTTCTGAAATGTTCAATCAGGCAACCAAAAGAGAAAAGATCTTGCGCATCTCCCATCTAAGGCTTATCTCTTGGCTTCATCTTCAGCCTTTAGTCAAAATCAATGACATCATTCCAGTTGACCTGGTGTGGATACTCCCAAAGCTTAACCAGTTCACTTACTTAAAATATAATAAGAAGGCAAGGACTGCATGTATATATTTCAACCTTAAGTTTCCCAGGTACTAAATAATGAATGCAGTGACTAAGAAAAGTTGTGCCATTAAAAATGTTCAGAGACAGATAAAGCCCCAACTGCTACTCAGGACCCAAATTCAAAATGGCCTTCAAATTTATTTGAGGCTGTAATGTGATGCTTTTGGTGCCAATCCCCACCCTTCTCCCATGTTATGAGGGAAAAAGTGAGTTTTGGGTGACAGATGACCTATCCAGGGAAGTCTCTGTGGTGAATTCCCTTCTAACTTGTACCCCTGTCAAGTCAAAGTTAACCCTTAAGACAATTAATGGAATTACACAAGTGAGTTACATTTATGTGGGAGTATACTTTAGGCAAAATTACTTCCTAATTCACACCTGGACAGTGTTAATGAGGCCAAAAGAACTTTGTGATTTTAACAAGACAGAAGCTGGCTTATTAATTCATCAATAAAATGTGCGTGATATGCTTGATAGCAGACTCTTTACAGAACCAAAACACAAACAAGAATCTGTTCTCAGGGAGGAAAACCATGACACTTAATCTATATTATTTTAAATCTACCATGTAAACATCTTTTAAAAAGTCTTTAAATTTGGAATGTAATTGCTACCAGTTCTTGATTACATACAGCCTACACAATCTATCATTGAATCAAATAATCACTATTACTGTTGGGAAATAAGGAATTATACAAGAGCCTAAAGGAGAACACTGTGTGGCAGGCGAGAAGCAAACAAATCAGTGTTGGGTAATCAATCTCTGTACCATAAAATGCTAATGTTGTCCTAATAAATAAGAATTCTCTTCCATTGCTTGACATGCTCCCTACCAAGCATGTCACTTAGCCTGCGGTATGCTTTAGTTTAGTTTAAAGTGGCACTACCATTAGCGCTTTAGCAAAATAATAATAGTTCCCTTTCATTTTCATAAAAGTAATTAAACTTATCAGTTTTCTTGTTAATGCAACAAGCCAACCGATAAATGGGCAAAAAACCCTTTAATTCACAGTATTTTCAAATTAGCATCCTATGCACGAGGGATTATTCAGATATGAGGTTCTGAATTAATGATTTTTATTAAAAAAAAAGAAGAAAAGGAAATAAGACTGACATTGGAGGAAAAACATTCTTGTCAGCTCCTGTGCTGATGCAACCATATTAATTATAGGATAGCTACTAATACTTCATTGTAAGCTCACAATTTCTTCAGATAAAGCTAACCTGATGATTCCAGAACAATACAGAAATTTGAATTGTGTTAAAGTAAACAAACACCTTACCGTGGTGAGAAGTGAATTGCATGTTAGGCTGGACTTAGACTTTTCAAGGTACATTGAACCTAGGGGATGCATTGAATGGAAGGATGCATTCTGCTCATGGAATGTAAATTAAAGAGCTCTGAAAGGAACTGTGCCATGAAATCTGCTCAGAGATATAGCAATGACTTAAGATAATATTCTCAGAAAATTTACAATTTACATTGACCAAATTTCAATCCCCTCATGAATACAAATACTCAATATATTTCAAAACAGGTTCTAACATACTACTCAGAGACAGGAGTAGAAGTTTGTGTTAGATTCATGATCTCAGAGGAGGAAGAGACAGAAAGATGGGCAGTCCTCAAGGCTGTTTTTCCTGGGTGATACATACCACAGCCTGACTTGTAATGTTCTATATGATGAGATTCCCTATGCCTTCAAAGAGTAGTTATTCCAGAACAAAAGTCCAGCAGGCACTTTTTGCTGACCTTCCAGCCATATGCTAGCATGCAAAGGGGGACATCTGCAAACCCAGCTGCCTCACTATATAAGCAAAAGAAGAAAAATAGAGATGTGTTAAACTTAGTTGATTTCACCTCATTACACCATGCTACTAGAAAGGGTTGGGGGTTTGAATGTGTTATTCCTGCCCCTCAGCTGGCAGATTATGGACAGGGACAAGGTAGCTTTTAGAAGGAAACCTACCAAACAGAGTATTTCTGATCCCCAGCTGCTGAGAGTCAGGAAGGCTCATGTGGATGTTGTCACATTTTCTGAGAAGCTTCTTTTAGACTTTCTGACCCAGGAAAGTGATCAGTGAGGATTTGCATTGGAACAAGAACTTTATTTTTCCCTTTTTTTCCATGAAACTTCATAAGCTCCTTTAACAAAATATTGTGCCTTTTAGTCATTTTTTGGTAGTCATGTGGGTAAAATGCTGGATACGGCACAGGAGACACATAGTCATGTCGCAAACCTAGCCTTGGACCTTATCTTCATAGGTGTTCAGACCCCTAAAGGTAGGTATACGTTCCAGCAAGATTTTGAAGTCTACTAGCTTAAAGTACTTTTACCTCTGTGATTTCACTCAGGCCTATGTACTTTAAGTGCCTGTGTACGTACAACTAAAAATCTTACAAGGTGCCTATCTTCATCAGCCTGCTTTGCCCTTAATTTCTCAATATAACAGCTGTCTTTAGCTGATTTTAGTCTTTAGAAAGTTAGCAGGGTAGAATCTATCTTTCTCTTTTTATATACATATACAGGCAGCACAGTATGAACAGGCAACAAGGCTTCTGTAATAACAGGGAACATAATTGGTTGACCATAAGTTTTGGGAGCAAGAAGGTTGTCTCCAGTCAACACAATTTATAAACAAGTGTTTTCAACTGCACTTTCAGCCTTCATGAATTGGAAATGAACAGATCGCTTTCATATGGAGACCTGTGACCTTAGTGAATACTGTAACCACAGCACCACCAGAACCTTCACTTCTGAAAACATTTATGGAACAGGGCTTTGGTTTAACTCAATGGCCACATTTGATGACAAACTTGCATTTTTGTCAATTTCTGTTCTTTAATACTATGGCCAGGAAGACAAATAGCTCTCAGTATCTAAACACTTCACTGGGAATGAAGAGATGATCAGATTTCAAACACAGAAGTCTTCATCGTGATCATGTAATTTGCTTTTCTATATAAGAGAGGTCATGTCATTCCAACCAGTAAAAAATGCTGTTTTTCGAGTTTAAAGTTTGTAACTAACTCTTGAAAGAATCTGTTACATTATTTTGGAGAGATATGGGCCACCATGAGATTAAACTTTAGATTCTCCAAAATTCCTTTAATTGCTCAATATGTTAGGATAACTGGACCTGTGTGACTCATGCAAAGTAACACACAGAGACAGGAATAAAATCTGCAGTCCTAGTATACGGTTCTCTATGGCAGGAGTCTTGACTTCTATTAAAACCAACATCTGAGTTTTCCTTCAAGCCTCTGACACATACCAGACCAGCAGAAGGGTGATAACTACTGCTTCTAAACCAAAGCAAAACAATAGAGTGTGCTGTCAATACAGCACATTTATCAAAGAAACATGTGAACATTTTACAATATTTTAAAAGAGCAAACAAATCTGTTTTCCAACAGCTGAAGTGATTACTCACCCTACCACTAGTTTTAATGTCTATTTAAGTGATAATCTCTGCTGCCTTGAAATACACAAAATAATGAACAGCTGCTGTGGCTGATCAAATGAAGAAGCAAAGTTGAGGTACTAATCTCTTGTAAAAACAGTTTATTGCATCTGGAATACAAAAGCAATAGGGAGCTATTGTTGATGCAGAACAAACCATAATAGAGATAAGAACAAAATAAATGTAGCTTCCATCCTTTTCCTTTCTGAAATCTTGGTGTGCTACCTCTGTAACAGTCATTTGGATGATGTGCACATCAACACAGTTCTTGGGAGGGATAATCTGTATTCCCAGTGCTGTGTCTGGATACGGTGCCTTTACCTGTCTGCATCATTTAGACTAGTGTTTAGTTACCTATTGGTTATATTTCTGAACTACATGTGAACTATATCTGCTTTTCTTTTTACACCCATTAATTATTGATATTCTAGCCAAAGCTTGCAAACTTGGAAGGAGGGGAACGTGCAAGGAACATACAAGGAAATTACTTGAATGGGAAAGAAAAGTTTAGAAGCAGTAAAGGCCTATGAGCTTAACCCAACTGGACTCCAGACTTAAGCAAGTGTAATAAACCTGACCTTATTCTGACTTGATCCGCACCATTGTTGAGTTGGGAGTAACCCCATTTGAAATGGCAGAACGAGATCTGGGGAAATATCTTATCATTAAAGAACAGTAATATTTCATAGGACTTAAGATGTGACATTTGCCCAGGAGGGGGTAGTAAAAAGAGAGCCTTCTCCCTTTCTGAATATTGCCCCTTCAAATCTTGGATGTCTAGTCTGGCACTTTTTCTTTCAGGCTTCTTGCCTAGGAGTAGTTAATCTCAGACTAGGCTGATAGCTAGTCCTTCCCCACTGTGTTGTTTTTGGCTTCATGGGTGAAAGAAGGAGAGGTTCATAAATCTGCTTGAACCTGGGGACTGCAATTCTCTCAGACTCCTGCGCAAAGAAAATAATACTGTGTCTTCACATGAGACCCCATTCTCAGCTGGGGCTTGATCCTGCTGCTCTTATGAACTGAAATTCTGTGTGGAAAAGGGTGCTGCTGAGAGAGCTGAGATTAAGACAAGCACAGGTTCTGAAATTAACACTCTGGCTCATAAAGCTCTGTAGACATTTCCTTGCTCAAATGCAGGAACAGAGGTGAATTCTGATTCTTATTGACCTACAAGGGATTCTCACATTATGGCCAGCTTTCAGCTGGCATAGATATAGCAGAGCTGCTTCCTGTTCTCACAATTTGATGGGGTGGGTGGAGGTGAGAGATGGGCACAATGCAGGTGTTCACCATGCTTTTAACTGGTTTAAGAGCTGTTGGTGTTTCTTTGTTCATGTTGGCTGAGATCAATCCATTCAGGCAGAGGGTTGCGATTACCCCATAGTGACTTTTCCCTTTTGCTACACTGAGCAAAAACTGGGTACCCAACCAGGGCAGTGGAAATGAATTGACAAAGAAAGCTTGCTTTTATTTGAGAACTTGAATCATAATCTGTTCTGTGCTCTATTGTTTTTAAGAGGATAGTTCACATATAAATCTTTAAAAAGTCATGGAAGTCTAATAAATCATCTATATACACGATGGGTTACATAAAGAAAGAGATTAAGATTAAAATGAAAGTGTCATATAGGAAAGATTTATATCAATATTTTATACCCTATTCCTAATGATTTCATTGAAAACAACAGAAACAATGTAAGAAAGAGAATAAAATAACACAATGTCTTCTTATAATAGTCATTGAATATAAAAGATCAAGTAAACACTGTCACACTATAAGTTTTATCCAGGGATTCAAACACATCAGGATATAATATTTACCCACAGATGAATGGAAAGGTCAGGTGAAACGTGCTGGTGGTTCAGATAGAAGCAGGGCCATTGCCAGAGAATGTTCTCAGGGCAGGTATGTGACACATCACTTCCTAGAAAGAGTCAATCAAAAGTGAAGAAAAACAAACCCACAAAGTATGGTGCTAACTGACTTAAATAGCCAGGCCAGAACCACAGGTGGTGCAAATTTGCAAAGCTCAGTGGAAATTTGCTGAGCTACAAAAAGAGGGGATCTGGCTATTATTACTTGGAATGTTTTAATATATGGATGCAAATGACAGAAGTGTTAAAAGTGGAGTGCCTGATTTTCTTCTCACTTATCTCAGTGTTAATCAGGAGTAACTTCACTGAATTTACTTAACAGGCTTCTTTTTGCCCTCTGGCTTCCTTGTAGCTGGTCCCAATAAGAACTGTGCCAATAGTTGGCTGGGTGGGTCATTGTCTAAAAAATAAGATTAAAAAAAAATAATCTTAGATTGAATAAGGGAACTTTGATGCGATTTATTGTGCCAAAGGGGTTATTTCTTGGCATGCAATAGAGAACATATTTATCCAAGAAGTAAAGGCTCAAATTTCTTTGAGGATTGAGTGGTATAAGCTGAGATCCAGAAAGGTCCTACAGAAGCTGGACCTGTAAGAAGCAGTTTGGATGTGTGCTTTCCATACACTTCAGGATATTCTAGTATTTGAAGTGTAGGCAAAAACTGGGAAAACAGGCTCCAGTTTTGTTATTAGCACCTATTTTTAAAATCTTTCCTCCAAGATAATAACGTACTATTTTGGAAACATCAAAACAAAATATTTCAATATTCTGAAGAGTTGGGTTTTTTTCCCAGACATAAATGTTGTAATAGTGATGGTTTGGATCCCTGAAAACCTCTTTTGTGTAAGACAAATAAGTGATTTGCCAGTGATTCCTTTTTTTTTCCCCTCCCCCCCTCCTCTGGGTAATACTAATTTGCATTAGTGTAAACCAAAAAAAATAAAAAAGTCAGACCAATTATGCTGACAAGTGCCTGGTGCAAACAAGAGGCGAACAGTAGCTGGCGTGTCTGATGGAATCAGACTGTTCCTCTCAGCCCAAGTGAGTAAAAGTCCATTATTCCAGGGCTGCAACCTCAGCAAAGCAATTAAATTAAGGAATTCTGCAGACTTCCCACGTCGTTAAAATGAATGAAAACAGATCGAATTTAGAGCATTACACACCAGGGGAGCAGAATAAGAAGGGTGGGTTTAGAAAAAGAAAATCTCAGAGTACAAAACAAAGAAAAGTAAAATGCTCAGCCATAGGAAATGATTATTATGATAGTGAAAAAGAAACATATGACTGCTTGCAGGATTTTGGTTGTATTTTATGAACCCTGTTTTGTACTTATGACCTTTTGACATCTCTGTTAAGATAACTGTGCTCAATTCTCCATGTGCCATGAAGTGTTTTATTAGGCCATTTGTGCTTACACTGATTGAATCTGCTCCTAGTTGTGAGAGTGGGGATACGGAAATGTGTAGCTGTTCAATAAATAAATACTGTAAGCGCTGTGTGTAAGGACGGGCCAGTATCAGCTTTTCACTTAGAGCTGTGAAGATGCAAGCGTATGCCTTGAAGTTGCATGGCTCCTTCTGGGACTGCCCTGAATCCAAGTAATCTCCTCCAGCAATGGATTCACTTGATGGTTCACAGTATTGCTGCCAAGAAGAGATTTGTCATATTTTTAGACTAAGAGGAGAAATTCTGCAGCACTAGCTAACTCCTTTCCACAGGGGAAATCAGCATATTCTTCTGGTTATACTGCAGTCCTATGATCAATATATTTGTTCAGATTTAATGCTACCTGTGAAAACCAGCATTCTCATTTTGACAAACAGCTGCAAGTAAATAGTGACCTACATATGGGATTTGACTCCTTTCCAACTTTATTCTTAGCAGAACACATCTGGAATTATTTGTATATAGCTGTATTTGAAGGGGTCTTGATTTTTGTGAAGGAAAGTTGGTATTTAAATTTTATTCAGCCTAGCTGGTCAATAACAATGTTCTTAGCTTCTGAAACTTGGACAGATTTACAGTTTCAGCAAACTCTTCCGCACTGCCATTTTTAAATAGACATCATATATTTCACAGAGCTCCTCAGAAAAATTTTTAGACATGCCGACACGATTTAGAAGTCTAGAGTGTATTTAAATGTGATTGAAGCATTTAGGAAAACAAACCCCAGTGACTTTCAGTAAGATTTAGATCATCCAGAAGTTGATTTCCAAAACAGAACATGTGCCGAGATGTAAAACTATTAGATGGTCTGATATCAGACCACAGGGGTTTGATTCAGACTCTCAGTCCCACTAGGGAGTGCTGCAGCCAGTGAAATTCCGCTTCAGAAGTAACTTTTTCCTTCTTTGACTTTATTTTTTTTCTTTCTTCTTATTTAGGACTTAGTCTGATGCAGGGTGGAACTAAGCCTACAGGGTATCTATCTGCCTGACATTTTTGTCAGTTCTGCAACAGTAGTAAGAGCTGCAAAATGATCAAGAACATAAAATTTAATGCAGTCTCTACAATGGCTACTGAGGCTTACCACTCTGGAGAAGGCTTGCAAGGACGTGAGGTGTGAACCTGGAAACCCTGAAAATACTTGAACAGAGCTAGTTTTTTAGTCTGAATTGCAGAAAGTCTCAGTTGCAAATCCACTGAAGCCTGAAGTGCCTTTCTTGCTGACTACTCAGAACTCTCAGATCCTAGGAGCCTTCCTTGTGGCTTCAAGCCATAACTCAGCAGTGCAGTCCACCTGGAAATTTTAACAAAACTGGCTTCCCAGAAGTCACAAACCCTAAGAAGGCTGCTGTATTCAGCCTTATAAGTTTCATCTTTTATAGCAGGGTGTTTTGGGTAAAACTTCTGCAGCTCAATAAATACTGAAAACCTATTCACATGCCAGGCATAAAGTTTTATGATAAAACTAGACTGCAGGTTATTAAGTTGCAGTCATATTTAGAAAGAGTTGTGGTCAACTGCTTGATGTTCAAGCAGAGACCGGTGATGAGTAGCATCCCTCAGGGATTGATATTGGGACCAGTGTTGTTTAACATCTTTGTCATTGACATGGATAGTGGGATTCAGTGCACCCTCAGCAAGTTTGCCGATGACACTAAACTGTGTTCAGTAGATATGCTGGAGGGAAAGTGTGCCACCCAGAGGGACCTTGACAGGCTTGAGAGGTCGGCTCATGCAAATGTCATGAAGTTCAACAAGGCCAAGTGCAAGGTCCTGCACCTGGGTTGGTGTAATCCCAAGCACAAATACAGGCTGAACAGAGAATAGATTGAGAGCAGCCCTGAGGAGAAGGCCTTGGGGGTGCTGGTGGACAAGAAGCTGAACATGAGTCGGCAATGTGCGCTTGCAGTCCATTGGTGGCCAACTGTATCCTGGGCTGCATCAGTAGAAATGTGGCCAACAGTTTGAGGGAGGTCATTCTTCCCCTCTACTCTGCTCTCATGAGACCCCATCTGGAGTACTGTGTACAGTTCTGGGGCCTCTAACATAAGAAGCACATGGACCTACTGGAGCGAGTCCAGAGGAGGCCATGAGGATGAATGGGTTTAAACTGAAAGAGGGGAGGTTTAGATTAGATATTAGGAAGAAGTTTTTCACTGTGAGGGTGGTGAGACACTGGAACAGGTTGCCCAAGGAAGCTGTGGATGCTCCTCCCTGGAGGTGTTTAAGGCCAGGCTGGATGAGGCTTTGGGCAACCTGATCTAGTGGAAGGTGTCCCTGCTGCTGGCAGGGGGGTTGGAACTGGATGATCTTTAAGGTCCCTTCCAACCCAAACCATTCTATGATTCTATGATCAGAGGGCTGAAGCACCAACAGCCTATCCTCTATGAGGACAAGCTGAGACAGTTGGGGCTGTTCAGCCTGGAGAAGAGAAGGCTTCAGGGAGATCTTATAGGGGCCTTCTAGTATCTGAAGGGGCTACAGGAAGGCTGGGGAGGGACTTTTTACAAGGGCAGGGAGTGATAGAACAAGGGGTAATGGCTTCAAACCCGAAGAGGGGAGATTTAGTTTAGATATTAGGAAGAAATTATTTGCAATTATCCAGGATAATGTGTATTGATTAACGAGATGCCCAGAGAAACTGTGGCTGCCCATCCCTGGAAGTGTTGAAGGCCAAGTTGGATGAGGCTTTGAGCAACCTGATCTGATAGAAACTGTCCCTGCTCATGAAAGGGGAGTTGTAACTAAATGATCTTTAAGGTCTTGCTTGGACAAGATGACCTCCAGAGCTCCCTTCCAACCTCAACCATTCTATGATTCTGTGATCATGTAACTATAATTGTCTATGCCAGTCAAACTGGCTGATGGCTGTTCTGTGAAGCTTCAGAATAATAAAACAAATAATAGTGTTTTTATTATCAACGCACTGGATTTTATTGAGAACAAATTACTGCAAAAGAAGTGGGATGCTTCATAGTCTGATTCTCTAATAACTTATCTTGACTGAATTCTGGTCTCATAGTCTCGTCATACACTGGAACGACATCTGCAGGGTTAGTCTTGACTTACACTGATCCAAAGGAGAAAATAATCCATTCAATTGCAAGTGCAAATATAACCACAGAAAATGCTAATTTTCATTTTGATCAATTATTTTCATTCATAATTTCACTATTTAAACAGGACTTTACTTCAAACTTCATAAACTAGAGAGATTTAAATCAAATAGCTATTTTCAGAAATTCAAGTTCTATATAATTTAGTATTATAAAGGACATCAGATGAGTATCTTTATTATCTAGCATTTCCCTATTTTGAAACTCTAGTAATTCTCAAATTAGTTTATACAAAAACAGAGTTTAATTGGAAAAAATCAGAGGTCAGTATAGGCTGGTGACATTAAGACTGCCTACAGTAATATTTGGACACTATTTGCTCTACCAAATATACTCTCAGAGTACTAATAAATAAAATTCTCAGTAGTACTCAGAGTGAATATCTACACAGATTCCATTTAGTTATCTATTATATATCCCGCAGTTTTCATGGTGTAGGTGCAAACCTATGTGACTGTTTGCCATCATTCAGTCTCCAAATGTAGTTAATACTATGCCTCCCCATGAGTTTCATAACCAGCTCTTCTAAGTTTGCTGTTAATTCCTCCTCAGGAAAACAGACTTATTCTTAATAGGAAAATTCTGATCTGGAAATACTTCAAAATATTTTTTGGAGCAGGATAATTTCACCTGGGAATGTTCCAAGGAAACTTGTTCTTAGACAAGTTTCACTTTCTGGAGTGAAAAATCACAGTGAAGATCTGCCTCATAATCTAAAACCTAAAGACTATTTACATAAGGATAATCGAGGAAAGGACAGAAGTGATCAGGGTTGTAAATGTCTGAAAATAAAGATAAGACCAGATCTGCTGGTATGAGCCTTCTATGTGGTACATCTCAGATGATGGAAAGCAGCTCTAAACTGGTATAAGCAGTATTTGTGATTCTCTGCATCAGTGGAGCAATGCCAAAGAGCTCTGGTGTGTCAACACATCCAGGGCAAGTAGCAGCTGCATCTTCTAGACAGATAAAGCTTCTTCTGATGAAAGTAGTTTGAAGAAAACATTTCCGTATATACAGTAGTGTATTTGTTTGTGTATGCATGTGTGTTTACACGTACACACACACAAATCTGCAAGTATGTGGTGGGTCTTGTAACACCATCTGGTACTAAAATTGCCCATCATCTCTGCTAACAAGAGCAGTTGCTTACAGTCTTGTTAAACACTAGTCTTCCATATCATCGATAACCCTTTTCGGACTCAGGCAGAAAAAGAGAGAATTTTTTTTTAAAAACAACAACAACAACAATGAAACAACAAAAAACTCCCCCAAAACCAACAAAATCCAGATGTGCACATTAGATCAAAAGATGTGGTGGGACTGGACATGTGGAGGAAAGACGGGAACTGATTGACTATAAGTGGATGCTGGGACTGGTAGGGTGTGTAAAATAGACAAAGAGCCATGAAGGGATGGAGGTTTGGGCAGTGAGACAGTTTGGAAAATGTTGCAAGATGGTTTGTTGCTGCACCACATAGGGGTATGAGAAGGTGAAATACGGAACATGTTTGGGCAGGATGGCTAAGGATTACGGATCAAAGACAATAAGAGTTAGCATCAAAGTACAAATAAGAAAGACCTTAGGGAACTAGGAAAAGGGTCAATGATGGCAGTTGTCCAGGAAAAAAGGTTGACCCAAGATACCAGGAAGAGGAAAGAAGTGTCAGTGTAGGTCACTAATGGATGTGTCTATTTTGAGAATGGGCTTGAGTAGGAGCTTAGAAATATGAGGAGGTAAAAAAAGAGGAAAGTCTCAAAGGAAAGTGAACCGTCTGGCCACAGAGGCAGGAACTGTCTGGGCCATACTCGATTACTCTGTGGGAAATGATGATGGGACACCCAAACACTGGTGGGACTTGCTGGGACTGAGGCATGTTCAGGGTAGAGAGAGTATTATTGCTAATTTCAGTTGCTAGGCTCAGAATAACCTCTCTTAAGCATCCATGAACTGAGACATTTTCCCCCCCAGGGCTTGTAATTTGCTCATCTCTTTGTAGGTTTTCTTCTATAGATTGAGTAGAACATCCCAAATTTCAAATCTCTCTACAAAGCATCCTAGAGCTCTCTAATCTTTCTAAGAAAAAATAGTCCCCATATTTTTTTTCAAATATTGAACAACAATAATATTCTCAGGACAGTCTTGGCTGTTTTGATTCAAACACACTATTTCTGAGTCTGCCTGGATAACACCAGCATAGAAAAAGTCTTAATCAAAATTATTAGGAAAGTTATAAGCAACAAGTAAAAGATCCTAAAATAGGGAGTATTGAGTAACACTAATTACAGGAAATGCTGGAATATTTATAGCGACATACATACATATTTGTAGAACAACCTCTAGCTTTTAGCTTTCCTGGATTAATCTCAATGGAGGGACCCTTTCAAGTGATAACCTAAATATTTTTGTTTCATATGTTTATAAGCAACCCACAGATATCTTTGAAAAACTGAACAGAATCTGGCACATATTTGGGGTTATGTCTGACTATATATCTTATTCACTAGAGAGTATATTTTGCTATAAATGCATTCTGCATTTGTTTGGAAGAAACTGCATTTTGACTTTATGATTTTTTGAAAGATAGGGCTGAAGCAATTGTTTACAGTCATGTTTTATTGTCTGCTAGCACTTCAACTAGTGCATAATCCAACAATTGCTGAATGCATCTTTGGTTCAGGAACAATTTATTTTCTCTTATTACCAATGATGTGACACTTTGGGGAGTTCTTTTGTAGCAGAACTCAGAGAGGCGCCACTAGAGGAAAATTGAGCTTGCTTTATGTTTTTGAGCATTAGAATCCTTCTGACTTAACAATTATCCAGGATAATGTATATTGATGAACAAAGTCAAAACACATTCAAAATGACTGTAATTTCACATTCAGCCATAAAAGTTGCACCTACAGTTAGGTGTATGATATGAAAACACAAATCATTAGCTATGGAAAGCCAGTGTGACTTATGGTATTGGGTGGTTAATAGAAAAGACTTACAAGTAGAGCTCTTATTCACAGAATTTACCTGTATTTTTCCAATTATAATGGTGCTGGAAAACTGTTTTTTAAACATTATAGCTTATTGTTATGGTAGTTTAACTTGGTTGGCAGCTGAACACCATACAGCCGCTCCATTGCTTTCCCCACCAGGGAATAGGGGAGAGAATTGTAGGGGTAAAAGTAAGGAGACTTGTAGGATGAGTAATAATAGATTATGCAAATGAGTTATACATAGTGCGATTTCTCACCACCTGCTGACCAAGCCCATCCTGTTCCTGGATAAGAATCCCAGAGGAGCAACAATCCTGAAACTGAAACCGTAATCCCAAAAGAGAGAGAGCCTGAGCATCCTGGTCAACCCTCATTCATATACTAAACATAGAATCATAGAATCACAGAATGATTTGGGTTGGAAAGGGTCTTAAAGATCATCCAGTCCCACCCCCCCTGCCATCAGCAGGGACACCTTCCACTAGACCAGGTTGCTCAAAGCCTCATCCAGCCTGGTCTTAAACACTTCCAGGGAGGAGCATCCACAGCTCCTCAGGGCAACACAGGCCCAGGCCCAGGTCTCACCACCCTCACAGGAAAGAATTTCCTCCAAATATCTAATCTAAACCTACACTCTTCCAGTTTAAAACCCTTACCCCTTGTTCTATCACTACCTGCCCTTGTAAAAAGTCCCTCTCCAGCCTTCCTGGAACCCCTTCAGGTAATGGAAGGCCGCTATAGCATCACTGGAAGGTCGTTATAACATGACGTTATATGATATGGACTAAACCATTGACATGTCCAAATGCCATTTGAGTTGGCTAATTTTCCTGTGCTCCCACAGTCCTCTGCACCTGCAGACTAGCAAAACATGGGGAAGTTGGAAAGTCCTTGATCTTCCAACAACAATTAAAAACATTAGCACATTATCAACATTCTCCTCATAACAAATCCCATACTGAAAACAAAATAAAACACTGTTCTAGCTGCTAAGAAGAAAATTAAGTCTGTCCCAGACTTAAAACCAGGAGAATTATACATTCCTGACACTGTGTGTTATAGAGCAAAGAGCCTGCTTTCCTTCTGCACTCCTTTTGCATTTTGGTATAAATGGAATGATGTTACTCACAAACACTTAAATCTTGACGGTGATGCCCAGCCTGGAAACTCCTGCTCAAACACAGGCAGGAGGAAAGGTGCCATGTTGATTCATCCGGCTGCAGGTAAGGGCTATATTCCCTGCTCCTGTGTTATGTTATAGGGCATCCTGTTTGTTGCACATCAGAGACTGTACTCCAGGAACAAGCACTGCTATGTAAGCATATCTTCAGTCAAATACTCAAGAATATGACATTTACTGAGGTGTTGCCAACAAAGAACATGAAACCGAGGGACAGGAAAAAACGTCCCATAGTAAAATGCCAGTTTCTTGAATGATCTTAACCACTTCGCTGAACTTTGTGAAAATGCTCCTTTACAGTAGCTGAAATCTGGGACCATGATCTTTTAGAATAGACATCAGTTTCTCTGAATTGCTTGTGAAGAGGAAACACAACGCTATATTCACTGTTACTCAGCTGGCAACTCTGTATTTATCATTATACTTTATTTCAACTATGTCCTGCTGGTGTTAGGCATCATCTTAACATTTCTTTTTACCTAAGAAAAATAAGACTGATGTCGTCTTTGAGATCCAGTTACAACTGCAGTTGATAAGTGAAAAAAATATACCTTGAAAGCAAGCTTGTTAAAAAATCCCCAACCCAAATAAGCCCCCACAACTCTTCCAAATTGAGAACCTCAGGTGAAATTAATTAGAACTGGTTACAAATAGTAGCAGTAAAAATATTAGATCTTGAAAATATTACAAGTCCCTCACTAGTCTTTAAGTCAAACAAATCTAGGAAAGAAGCAGGCACTGGTGCTTCTTTTAGTGCTTGCATGAGCCATGAAGTAAAATGTTTGGAAAATACCAATATTTAATGATGAATGCCATAATTTAGAGTGCAAATGATGTTTTATTTATCAGCTGTGAAATAATATAGCTCAACCCTTCCAACTTCTGCATCAGTCTGCCATTTTGTTCCCTGACAATGGCTTTGGAGTAAATGAAAAAAAATAAAATATTTCCTTAAAAACACTCAAGTGATTTGTTTCAGGGTTCATAAACATCTTTTATGAACAGTAGTTTCATATCTAATGTGAAGTAACACCAGTGGTGGTGTAACTATTCTAGACTATGGATACCAAAGAAATAATGTTTATAGGGTTTTATTAGACTGATCTAATTGAAAAATTACATCTGCTTTGGGCCACCGAGCTTTGTGAAGCTTGTCTATTTTTTCCCAGATTGATGTGATGTTATTGTTACACATATTGCTTTGGAAGGCACACAAATGCTGAGGGCCAGCAAAAAGTGCCTGGATCTTTTGAGGCTTGATTCTTATCCTGCTTATGTATGCACTCAAAGGAGTGGCCACAAAAGGCTTACTTTTCTCAGATGCTCTGCATATTCTGGCACTTTGAATATCTGCAAAGCCATTTTACAGTTCTTCTTAAAACTGGCCTCTGTCATGATTGACTGTAGTTACATTATGTTCTGTGTCAACATCCCATCACATTAATTAATACAATCTCTTGCTACTCTGCATTCTCCTGTCCATCTACTGATTCCTGCCTTACATTTTGTACTGTATGCTTGTAAGTGTCTTTATAGCACTTAGCATGCTGAGATCATGGTCCATGACTGCATTTCCTATCTCAATAACTTAAGAAAAAGTCCTAGCATTGATAAGCTACTGTAGTGGTTTCAATGACTTATTGTACTGGGAAGCCTGAAGCAGAGGAGTAGTTATGCTACCCAAGTTAGGCAGACTGTTTATGCTGTGGATAGGTTTCGCCTAATTCTAAAACAGAGATCTATAAGAGGAAAGATGAATCACTCTCAACAAAATATGTTTGGTTTTATTTGGTTTGGTTTAGGTTTTTTTTTTTTTTTTTCCCTGAATATGAAAATTATCTAGATATTTAAAATTGGGGGAGATGTATGTTAGCTATCCTAGATGCCTCCGGTATCTGTTGTGTCTTGTCATCATTTATTATGTAAAGAAGCAGATCTCAGCTCCAGAAAACAAGCAGAACTAACTAACTAACTAACTAACTAACTAACTAAATACAACAGTCACTCTTCTCTGAAACATTCTGGAAAGTTTAAGTCAGGCACTTATATTAGTGGTTTGAATACAACCACTATGCATTATAGTAACAGAAACTGTAAGTGATAGCAATAACACTGGAAAGCTTTTACCAAATTAAATGAGGGTTTTGGATCAGCTCCCAGAATCTTTGGTTTCGTTTCTCAGAAACCACCAACTGGTAATCTGCAGCACCTTTGCCTGCTGTTCCAGCAGAGTCCTCATGGCCTGGATGGTTGGTGGGAGCTGCTTCTAAGGTGTGATCAGTCCTGTAGGTTAAGACAGTCGCACACAGCTGTGAATGGGTAGTGATTCGTCCTTTTATTGAAATATTGTGATTTGAAATAGGAGTTCTTAATGCTGGTTGACAGTATGTTGGCAGAGAGGAGACAGGCAGATCCCTTCTCCTCCCTCAGTAGTTCTTATAGCTGCTGTTTTATTAAAACAGCTCATCATATTTGTAAGCTTCAATGCACAATTCTTCCTAACATACTCCCACATAAGGATCCATTGAACAACTTGCATTGTCTCAGCTACTTTTAAGAATAAACATTTATTCGGGACTGCTCATGAAACATAAAAAGCTTCAGAGAAAATAAATGTCACCTTCTTCAGCCCATTACAGGAGGCAGTTTCTTTGCTACTTGGGAAGATGAAAATTAGGAGGAATAAAACTACCCTTAAAAAGAATGACAAAAAAATAGAGTACTATACTAGGACCTTGGCTCAGGTGTGTGCTAAAAACTGAGTTCATTCTTGGAAGGGAGGAGTTGGAGCTAAATCCATGTTAGGTGAAAAAAACCATAGTCAGTTACTAATCATACCAGTAACTTTTAAAATGAAGGAATTGCCTTTTTCTGGGCTTCTTAGGGCTTACTTCTTTGCATGACCCTTAAGCACGAGCAACCTTTATCTAAATCAGACAAGATGACTGAAGAATTTTAGTGGATAATACAGTGAGAATTTACTAAATAAAGATTGTATAGAAACCAATTTCCTGAAGTGGCTTGTTCCCTTAAGCTATTCCTACTTTAAAATAGAATTCAAGGATCACTTAGGCTTTTGGGAGCCTTGCATTGCTGGTGATTTGTGGGACTAAGGCTCCTCCATCCCTGAAAATCTATTGCATTTCAGCTGCCTTAGGTAGCTCTAAAGTAATTTGCTTGGATACAAAAAGCAGGATAGTAGGTTTGCATGGCAGTTTGCCCGGACTAATATAGCTACTTCTAGCTGTGTTAATTAGTCACAGTGGAGCTCCACAATAAAGCTTGTTTGTTCAGCACTTGCTCAGGTATCTTCATGCTGCGCTGCTTTATGTCATATAGGTATAGCCTTGGGTGCTTCTAAAATTGTGATCTCTTGCCTAAGGGAAAATTAATGTCAAAATATCCATGCAGATTCCATGTTTTGTAGCTTCTTTTGATGCTCTCAGTCTGGGCCAAACCCCCTCTGTAATACCTCACTCCATCAGCAGGGAAGTTTCAACAAGACTAAGTGTGACTTGAAACACCTTTTAGTCCTTGCCATGCTGTTAAAATATGAGCCATAAACTCCACCCCTGTCCTACATGGCTCTGTTGATGTTGCAGAACCAACTCAAATGAAGCATAATCTAAATCTGCTTAGAAGCAAGGATGGCTTGAGCAAACGATTCACAGTAGGAGTCATAGGAAAAGGACTCACCAAGTCCCTTATATCTATGTAATAATTTTAGGAATATCTGTAGACTTCCTTCAGGGCTGTATTCACCATCCAGTTTGGAGTCAGAGTTGCAAGTACAGTGGGAAGCAGTAAAGACTAGACTACATCCAATTTTATTCTCATTCAGGTCTGTTTGGAATGGGACTATCAGGAGTTCAGCTTTTCCTTCACTCAGAGAAGCAATAAAGACCCACATAGTTCACTCTTTTTTGTGGCTTTCTAAAGCTTATTCTTCTGTCTTTCCTTAACTCATTAAGCTAGGAATGATAACAGGGGAAATGCTTAAGAAGTCAATATGTTGAGAAAGAGAGGACATTTTGTATTTGGCTCCTTGTTGGTTTGGAATTATAATTCCACATTTCTTTTCTCAGGTAGCACTTGTGAAAGGTGGTAGAATGACATGCCTGGAGAATGAATACCTCTTCTTATGCACAGTCAGAATCTGAGCACAACAGAGGTTCTGGGCTAGTAAATCTTCCTAATCCCAAGAGGAAATTCTTAGAAGATACTGTTAGTAAATGCTAATTATTTTCCCTGAGATGGAACTCAAAGTCCGAGAGAAAGGTGATAAAGAAACGCAGAGACATGCCTGATAATTCTGAACATATCACCAGGAAAGGTCTCTCTGCCAGGATGATAAAGAATTGTCCAGCTCTCTCATCTTGTTTTGAATGTGCCTACCAACATCACATCAAATGTTAGAGCCTTCGACCACTCTGCAGTTGACCCATACAGTGCAAATAAAAAGCTGCAAAAGCAAAACTTTTAGCTTCTGGTGATGCATTTTCTTGAAGACAAAACAACTGTGACAGTTTTTCTTAAAATGTGAATTTTCTGCTCATGAAAAGCAGCAGTTCAGATTTCTAAAAATAACTGCCATCTTTGCACGCCAGAGCTGAGAGGTCTAAATGAATGTGCCAATTAATTGACTAGGGAACTTAAAAATGGAAACCTGTCAGATAGATGTGTCTGGATTGTAGATGGTGGGGGGAAAGGAAGATGGAGAGCAATGTGTGTACTGGCATTTCTACCCAATCATGCAACTTGGAGTAGGCACTCTGAGCCAGGTGATTCTAATGGAGAAGGAGCTACTGCTTCCCATCCTCTCTACTTTGCCAATCTTAACTGACTCATTGCTTTGGAAATTCTTGGCTAACATATTCATTCATTTCTCACAGAAACTAAGTTTTGCAGCTAGAAATAAAACAGAAGACAGCTAGTAGTGACATCTCTATGAAGAATTCATAACGCATGACTTTGCATCTCAGGAACTTCAGAAAAGTTATAATTTATTCCCTTTCCTGCTCTGCAATATGTCTAATGCCTTTGGTATAAAAACTGCACTACCCAACTGCTCAGATTAAGGGCAGTATTGAAAAGTGTTTAGGGGCTATGAATCCTTCATTCCAGCATGCACAGCATCCAGGACATCAGGCTACCAACTGCACACCTGAGGGCGGAAAAGTGGTCCATCCTGGTAACAGCAGGGAATATGAAGCCTGATTTTCTTTGTATCTGTGCCCTTAACGTTCCCCTGTGCAGGTCACAGGGCTTCTAACTTCTTCCTGATTCCTCTACAGGTTTTCTGGGTGAATAGGAAGCCATGCACTGGCTTTTCAAAATTGTTAATGCTTGGACAAGGAGGTAGTACCTGTGTTCAGTGGCCATAGTTTCCCTCTCTGACAGTGGGTAAAACGCTGACATTCAGGTGATTTTCAACATGGTGGTGGAACTATTTTGCGTCTCTTACCTCTCTCTAATGAACAGTTTTTATCAAATACTTACAAAAACTATCCTTGAACCACCTGTCTTTTGGTAAAATTAAGCTGCTTTACATATTATTTTAAGAAGTTATTTTGAGCAGGTGAAATTTTTTTTCATGTCCAACACAGACAGCCTGAGACTATCTTTGTTGTTGATACATTGTCTTTCTGGCCAGAAAATCTCCAGCAAAATATTTTTTCCTTGGAAAACTGACTTTTTAATAGAAGCATGTTACAAAATATTCCTATTTTAGATGGATAATTTTGATGTTGCCTGCAAAACAAACTCCTTGTCAAACCAAAATATTTTGAATGTGAAACTGCCTTGTGGCAGTTCTGGTTGATAGTGCTTGAGTGCAAGTGTACACTTCTTCTTTAGGTCTTCTCTACTTCTAATCGACTGTTTTACTGACTGTCAGCTCCCATAATGCACAGTCCTCGAGAGAACAGGTTTATGATGCCTTATGGGAGTTAGAGTTTGCTCTAAAGAGATTGTCTGCAGAGGAGAAATGGACCCTGAAGAACTGGGGAGTCACCTCCCACAAGGTGCTTCAGAAATATTTCCAATAAAATATTTTAATTTTGCACTTCAAAGGAGTATTTTGATTTTTGGGGTTAGATCAATTTCTGATATCCACCCAGCATATTTTTGGAAGCTTTTCTTATGAATTATTCAGTTTTCCAGTGCATCCAGTTTGCCTTGCCAATAAAACTCTTAGGTTAGAGACAGATATCTGAACACTCTTCCAAGGACAGTCTGCAGTGACAACATAGAGAAGATGATGGAACCAGCCAACTCAACCAGCTGCCATAGTGCTGAGCTGTCCACAAATACAGGAGCATGGCAGAGATGGAGTTATGACCTCAAGAGTCTCACTGTCAGCATACTGAGTCAGTTTTGAGGAGTAATGTGTTTGATGCCATATGGTGGAGCTCATCCTGTTTTTCAGTGCTTCCTCATCCATTTGGTTCATAGTAGGGATTATCACACAAATAGCTACTGCTGCCACCTTCTGCAGAGCAAGAGACTGGTGTGAGTGGTCTGAGGAGTTCTAAGGAGGAGAGTGCCA
This sequence comes from Antrostomus carolinensis, assembly GCF_000700745.2. Taxonomy (NCBI): domain Eukaryota; kingdom Metazoa; phylum Chordata; class Aves; order Caprimulgiformes; family Caprimulgidae; genus Antrostomus; species Antrostomus carolinensis. The sequence goes on along the minus strand of NW_010316929.1, from coordinate 30,135 downwards.
GTCAGAGACTGAACCGAGACAAGAGAGCTCATCCTTTCTAAGTTACACCAAAACATCCAGCATGCGATAGATAAGTAGCTCAGCTCCGACAGAGATTTCTAGCATACCTTGCAAATTGTTTTCTTATTTCAACTCCAGATTTCCACGTTGTAGTAAAAAGATTCTATTACCAAAGCTTTGTCTGTAATGAATTTATTGACAAATCCCTATGTACTGATACACAGTGAGAGTATTCTAATTCCTTAACAATTACAGGTTTCCTGTTCATGCCTGTCTTTTCAAGGTTAACACACAATCCAGTGTTTATGCTACTTCACCTTACCAGTAACCTGCCTTTGCAGCAGTTAATGTTATTTCACTGCCCACCTTGGGCATTTGTGGCTGCATGAATTTGATGCTTACCTCAGCTAACAGCAACAGGGAATTATTAACCACTGACCACAGACATTGTCTGTGAAAGTTCATGCCTTGAACTATTGATTGGCAAAGTAAATACTGGACCGAGTGTGGAAACAAGAGACATTTGCTTTTAGCCTTGACAAAATTTTGAACACACTCAAAAGAGCCAAGTGCCTTTTTGATACAGTCCTGAGCTGTCAGCACCTGAGCACCTTTTTATTCTCGTGTATTTCAAGAGGGATGGGACTACTCCCAGTGTGAGGTTTGCCTCTGAGTCCAATGAGAGCAGGCTCTTACCTTCTGATGTTCAGTAGCTACTGGAAGAACGTGTCAGGGTAACTGCTGGAAGAGGGATGCCAGCTACCAGCTAGCCTGTGCCTACTTTGTTGCAGCAGCAATTGGTGATTGCAACTGCAAATTCACTGCTTGAAGTCCTTGATTCTAATGGATGAACTTGTGTACCTTCTTCCTCTTCATACACCACCCTGAGTCATGTTAGGAGGAATACAGGGTGCCAGCTTTCTAATGTCTGTGAGAAGCAAATCAGTCTTCACACTTTCCAACACATTAGTGATTCAAATCCATCCTCAATCTTTCTTCTGTCATATGTTTATTTGTGTATGAGCAGGTAAGCTCAAAATAAGTTACAATTTCTTCTTGGAAAGAAGGAGCCGTGTAAAGCATTTCTGCACAAGTTTTGTATTAAAAATCCCACGACCCCACTGGTTTGTGTTTCACTTCTATCTCTGGCTCCTGTAAATCTACCAAGGTTCTAAGATACCTGAAGCATAAGCTATTTGCATGCTTAGGAAATGCTTTTGAGAAGTTTCCTCCTCATTCTTCTACTACAAGAAAGTGATAGTTCCAATATTAGCAGGAAAGAGTCATAAAGTTCAAGCATCCAAACCCACCTTCTTCCTCTGGTCTTCTTGACACTCACTCGCACTCCATTCCTGAAGCTTAGTTACATGCTGTGTAATCACTGCACATAACACACCAGCTGGAAAAGAGCCTGAATAGCTGTTGCTACCTTGTGTCAGGAGAGGGTGAGGGTGAGGAAAGAAAAACAAAAATTGAACAAGGAAGTAATTTTGTTTTTCCTCCTTACACACTGTGATCTCATGTCAAATCTCAGAGAGTGAAAACACAGCAAGTTTAGATCTGCGAGTGTAGTCTGAGAAGAAAGAATGTCATTGAACTTGCCTGCTTTTTGGTCAATCTCCAACTTCTGCACATTTCATATATATGTATCTGTATCTGAATATGTATACATAATATGTATATGGCCAGAAGAGAGTCAACACTTGTAAAAAATGTGCAAAGGCATCAAAGAATAAATCTCATTCTATATTGTCTGGTATTAAACTGTTAATGAACAAGGAGTAAAATGCGTGCATAATCCCCAATCCTAGCACCAGTTAAACACAGGCAGTAACATTTTCTCTGTCAGTACAGAAATGTGCAGAAAATTGAAGAACTGAGATCAGTACTTTGCAGCAAGAGCAAGTGCTTTGCTGCTCAGTCTAGTGTTTGGAAGAAAACAAGTTCTAGAAAAAGGAGATTTATTTTCTTCAAAATTATCTGTTCTTCCCACACACAAACAGGGGGTATTTTGTGAACAGTATACTCCAAATGCAACAGTAAAATAAGCAACAGAAAAACAACTATTTGGAAGCAAGCAAGAAAAGGTGAAGAAGCAATTGTATCGTCAGTCTTCCTAAATTCCTCCCTGACTGCAAAAGGTTTAACAAGCAGACAACTCTTCAGCAATTTCTTCCCTCTTCCTCTTTGCAGCATTGGCATCCCAAAACCTAAACCATTATGCTGTCTCATAGATCAAGAGATTATCTTCTGCCCTTCACCTTCTCCTTCCCACCTCCAGGAGCTTTGTCGTGCTGGCTGTGCCCTTTCTCACACCGAGTGTTTTCCCCTGGACATCCGTGTGTCTGAATTTGAATGAATGAAAGTTTGCTCTCTTTTGTTCAGACACACGCCCCACTGCATGACATTTAGTGGACAAAGAAATGGCTGGGAGTCAAAAGATACAGTGCCAGCCAGACATCTTTCCTCAGCTAACAGTAAGAGTGGTCTGATGATGGGAAAAGACAACTCCCAGCACCCCATAGCCCTCCAGTTCATATCGATTCCCAGTCTTTTTCCTGCTCTTGATTGGTTGCAATTACAGCTCAAGCCTACGCATCAGCTGTCTCTCACGGTAAGGGAACTACATTGCTTATTGAAGTACACCAGTGATTAATGGTTTTTGGCTGTGTCTACTTGTCTCATTCTCTTGCAGATCTCAGACATAGCTTTGGGAGAGGTTCTGCTGACACCATGTCTTGAACTGGCAATGAGACACTGAGATTTCTCCTTTATGGAACTGACCATGTGTCTACATCAGTGTTTTAGTTTGAACCAGGAAGATAATTTTTAAAGATGATCTCTTGCTTTTGCCCACTTATCATGCTTCACTTCACATTGGTGGTCTCAGATCATGCAAATCATGCCCGTCTTCTATGGAGCTAAACCAGAAAATGTGCCAGAGGAATACACTCAATGTGCTTCAGACTAATAAATATTCTATCCACAGGAATACATGGAGACTAATCCCAAATACAGCCACCATAAATGAGTCTACAGTAAAGGAAGGTCTGCAGCATTAAATGTTCCACCTTTCAAATCTCTTCTACAGACTACACTATTTAGTAACGTAGACAGATCATTTCTTTATGCCCTTCTGCCTTCCATTTCTTCCCACCTGCTTTAACAGGCAAATTAAATAAAATTTGTGTTATCACAAAACCAGATCCCTCATAATGCCGGTGCAGTCTCAGAGAAAGCCAGCATCTGACTATCCTGCTATTCAGGGGGGCTCATCTGCAAACCCACTCTCCCTTACACTAGAGATGTATCCCACTCACCCAGGCAGATGTCAGATCACCAAAGTAACTCCAGGTCACAAGGAAAAAGGCTGCTGGAGGTGTGAGATTAGGTGGAGACACTATTCTAGTTGGAGCAACATGGATTCAGCCAATGACCAAGCACAAGAGAAACATGTGATAATTTTATTTGTTTGTTTGTTATGCAAAGGTATTGCTAAATAAACTCACAAGGCCAAAACAAAACCGCAGAAATAAAATACAACGAAATGTCACAACACTGCTTTTGGCCTTAAAAGATCAAATATGATCAATCCCATGGGTCACAAAGTTGATTGGTTATGTCCAGGGAGACTGAAAAGCAGCAATATGCTTTGAGTTTGAGAAGGGCCTAGGACAGGACCCACTATGTCTGATATGAAGGTATCAGGTACAAAATACTAAGAAATTAGTATCTTTTTTCTACTACTGTCATAGTATGTGACAATTTTCTATTTAAAAGACAGTGATAAGTTATTATAAAATAGTTGTCCTATGAACATACAAAGAGAGATTCTGAAGAACGCAAATACATGGACATTGAGGTGTTTTTTTCCCCTTAACTCACTCACTTCATTATTTACTGTAAGTGGTAAAGCTAAATACACTGTAGAAACATTCAGTAGTACAATGTGTTATGGATTTCCAGTAGTGAACTATTAGGTGTTTTGCAGTTACCACAGGATGAAAGAACCATTGCTTCTATGGATCTGCGAGTTCACACTTTGCTCTAATGAGGTCCAAGATAAATTGTTCCTGCTTTGGTGTATTGGCTACCAAATTGACCCTGGTCTGTAGCTCACTTCAGGATTCTGTAATCCTGATAATCTCATAGTATGTGCAGATCTACCAAATGCAAATATCTAAAACTCACTTATGCTACTCCAGGAGAAGGTAAAACACATGTATTCCACTCATGTTTGTATTTTTTTCCCTTTCTTTTCCTGTGCAATGTAACATTTGCATCCATCTATATGGGTATTTTCCCTAAGAGAAGCAATAGAGTAAAACTTGCCCCAATGTCTTAACTATAGCGTTGAAATTATCCTTATTAACAGATGGCATATTTTCTTCTTCTCAAAGTGCAAAACTCAGAATAAGGGGGGGTGGGGGGGGGGGGGAAGGGAGAAAGGCAACTCTGTTTATGTCCACATCATGTTTAATAAATCTTGTCCATAGAGGAGTCTGACAGTGCACTTTCTATTCTGGGTCCATTTGTATATATTCTTCAGAAGAGGCAGTGCATGAATGTGGCTGATGATTGTTGCTGTCAGCATCCAAGTGGATGTTAGAAAATAACGGATGAGGATATTTCTCTGCACATCAGCACTTCCCAAAACTCACCTCATTGACTGCATGCTGTGAAATGTTAGTGCTTATGCTAGGTATGTAGCATAAAGTGTGAAGTTCCAGGATCAGAACGCTTCCTTAGTAGGTATGGGATGAGACAATGAGAAGTTTGGAGGAGGTAGGTCATTAATTTCAGAGGTCCTACAGAGCAGTTGGTTATAGCTAGACCCTGAAATAGTGACTATGATTTTTTTTTTTTTTTTTTAAAAAAAGGTAATCCTACCTGAGTTTCCAGTTCTGATGAGGACATATGAACTGAGTGACACTCACTTGTCAAGAGGCATAAGCAATGATCAACCTAGTCATCTGCTTGTGCTCTCCAAACTGCCTTAGGATCTCTTCAATGGGTGATAACACGTTCCATAATATTGGAAAGGTGATAGAGAGCTGCTTGGACATGAGCACAATCCTGTGCTGTACAGTGAGTGTCACAGCAGTGCTCTCCCTGTGTTTTTTGGTCACATATCAGGAAAAAGGTGGCAAGATACTGGAGAAAGGGAACAGTGGGTCAGTCCCTCACTGGTCTTTAATATCTAATGCTTGATATATCTCCTTTTAGAGACACCTGTAAAGGTGCTAAGAGCACCCTTGTTCCTCCAGGAGGTCTGGACTGGCTGCTGGGGCTGACTGTCCCCCATGCCCCAAGGCCATTGGGAGAGGTCCCCAACAACCTGTGAGGAGGCTACATCAGGACCCACCCCGTCCCAGGACACCTCACCCTCAGCCCTTGTCATATCACAGTACAATATGGTACTGTAACAGCAGTGCAAATTAAGCAAACAACTAGCAAAGACCTGGCAGAAGAGATACATAATATATAGACAGCATTCTAAAATTACATATCTAGGTTTGGAGGTTTTTTGTTGTTTTGTTTTTTTGTTTTTTTTTTTTTTTTTTGTAAATTCTTCATTATTCATGCAAGTCTGAAGAAACTATACCCAAAGCAGGACTGCCTCAGGGACTGAAATGTGAAGATTTTTAATCAATGATAAACTGCTTGAAAAAAACCCCAGAGTTTATGCTGTATATTTTCCTGTCTCTGTCTTGATGTTTTAGGGTGATATGCTTTGGCTCTTCAGATACTCATGTATTCTCTGCCTGGGGTGCACACATGGAGCAGAGAGGCTAGAGATAATGACGTGATTTAGGATGTAGTGTCCTGTCCTCCTCTTCAGCCTGTAGGCTTTACTCAATGAAGAAAAGATCATTGCAGTAGTAACCCAATTCCTAGCCAACACAGCAGAAATCATTTGCTTCCCTCCTCTCTGTAAATTGCAATATACTGCAATATATTCCCACATACCCAGGTAGCGCTATCGGATTAAACAAGGTAAGATTCCTTTGCAGAAAGAACTTAACGGGCTAGGAACAATACTGCCTTGATGTATAGTGTCCTGTTTTACTTCTGTCATGCTGTTGGGACTCTGTGGGAATTTGCAAAATCTCTGTCCATGCTAATGTTCATTTCTACTTAATGCTCTAACACACTAAACAGAGCTTGGTATTTGTGTTTCTAGGAGCTAGCCAATAGGTCATTGTCCTTTGCATAATAGACCTCCAACAGAAAGGAAGCCAAATCCAGTTGAACTACTGTTTGAATAGCACTTCTTGAATCACAAAAAAATAAGATTTTTGCTCAACAGTAAGGGTCAGATGCTTGCTTAATGAAAAAAAGAGAAATGTGGTATTTTTTCTTAAAAGCCTTTACGAAAAGTGTTTATATATCACAGCCCATGATTTCACATATCATAAATCTTCGAAAAATAAAGCTGAGAAGGATCTTAATTGGCCTCCTAATCCCATACTCTGCACTGAAAAAAGCAAATAATGTGTAGCGAGACCACCTCTAACAGATGTTTTCTTTAAAATCTCCAAGAAACGCAATTCTGCAACCCATCTAGGTAACCTGTTGTAGTGCTTCCTTACACTTTGAGTTAGAAAGTTGTTTGTAGTATCTAACCTAAATCTTTTTTGCT